>NC_041385.1:581636582-581659007 GCF_002162155.2 Triticum dicoccoides
TTTCAACAATCCCCATTTCAAATTTAAATGAAATTTAAACATGGTGCAACACTCTAATGCATGCACTAGGCATTGTCAGAACTAGGGATGTGACAGCGTGGGGGGAGAAAGTGTCGGGAGTGGCGGGGGGGGGGTGCAAGGAAGAAGACGGCGGGGAGGGGAAGAAGGGGGCTGCGGCGCTCGAGTGTCCGGTGAGAGCGTCGTACGCGTGCATTTTATAGAGCGCGTCGAACGCTGTGCGCCAAAATTAGCACTCGACGACCCATTTTTCCCCGCGCGCTAAAATTTCCCGCGGTCGCTGAAGCGCGCGAAAACGCGCCGCGCGCGCTAAAAGTGTTGTTTCCCGCGCGCACCTCATATTAAGCGCGCTTGTTGGAGATGCTCTAAGATAAAGAGCCTTGTGAAGTTCTACCTAACACGACATCGTCTCTCCGTCGTCTCCGGCTATAAAACCCCGATGGTGAAGCTTCCCCATCATGTAAACCATGTCCACCTCCTCCGCTCCCTAGTCGTCGCCGCCTCCTCCACATTCACTAGCCACCGCCTCCTAGCCCTTTCTTGATGACAATGTTGTCATATTGGCCTGCAAGGTATTAGCTCGACATTCTCGACAACAAGAGTTTGTTGTCACAGTTGCCTCATCTCCCTACATTGCACTTCTCGTGGCTACCAGAACATTCTCCTTGCACCGCGACACATGGGATGACTGGTGTGGCGATGAGCATGGTGGATCTGTTACCTCAGGTGTCATTGTCCAACGAGAAGATGATATCATCGCCTATGATGCCTCTCAACCTCCGCCCTGTCCCCTTTGAGGTCGAGCCAGAGACCTGGGACACAATTAGGGTCATTATGGACCTCTCCGCCCACAAAGTGGAGCATCGCTGCCGTGAATGAAGCACCTTCAGGAGCCCTTCCGCGCCGCAACCGATGGTGGGGAGGAGGAGTGTCATATCACCCTCTTTGATCGTTGCTTCGAGGAGGAGTTGGAGGTCATGCATAGCACGACCGTCGCTGGAGGCTCAGTCTGCTGCTAGACGACCACACCCTCATCTACCTCGACAAGGATTGGTTGATGTCAGCTCGGTTGGAGTAGCTAGCGATAGTGGTGGCTAGCAATGCTGAATAACGACATCACATATTTTCAATAATGTCGCTTAACAAAATTTCAAGTAGTAAAATGCATTGAACATGATGAATTTTGGCGTCTAATGTAAGTTTGTTTAAATGGCTTAAATGTCACTTAAATTGAAATCGCAAAATCAAAGCAAATGCAAATAAAAAAGGAAGGAACGAAAAAAAGACAAACTATGGAGGCTATGGTTTGGCGATTATATGTTTGCGCACATGCCCAATAACCTCCAAAAATTACGAAAGGTGCTCCATATAGCGGATAGCGACTTTATTTTGATGACTATGCTAAAGTTGCTCTGATAGAACCCAACTTGGCATGAGAGTCGGATCCCCTCGCTATAGGAAAACCCAGATCAACTCCGGCACCATGCACCTCGCCACGGCCATTGACTTATGGAGAAGTCAGGTGCAAGTAAATATCGCTAATGAAGTGAAAATGTTGTGGTTGTGGAATTGTCCATACACAACTAGTGCTGCTATAAATAGATGATAACCTACGCGTTGCTGCGAGAATCAGTTGCAAAAAATTTCAATGTGATTGTGTTGTACGAAACATGAATAATTGAACTAATAATATATGAAAACTAAAAAATACATACTATATATTGTATTTAATTGTTATATAGTTGACAAATGTTTGTTAAATATAAGTTGCATTATACAATAAAAGAAAGTCACTTGCATGTTGAGTGAACCCTTAACGAGGTGGCATGTGTGGTAACATGAGACACGTGCATGTTTAGATAAATAGAAAGATTGAAGATCAACTAATAATGGGAAAAATAAGCCCATGCATGTTGCAACGAGCCTTCGATGAATGGCGCGTGTGCATGTTATTAAGATAATAGAGATAATGAAGATCAACTGTTTAGGCATATAGAATATGATTGATGTACGTAAAATCCACTTTCACCCTTTTTATTAAAACATGCCATTATCTCTCTCGTCTCAACATGATGGTTAAAATGAGATTTAAATTTATCATTTTGTTTTTCTTGGTGGTGAATCTGGGTTATTTATTAGATAGTTACAAGGAACTGTGAATTTGTGTGCAATTAAGTGCATCTACAATCGGACCTCTCAAACCCGTCTCATACGTCCGGACGGGCCGTCCGCTCACTCCCTGATAACCCACAAGTACAGATGATCGCAACAGTTTTCGAGGGTAGAGTATTCAACCCAAATTTATTGATCCACAAGTGGAGCCAAAGAATATCCTCAATTATTAGCAGACGAGTTAACCTGAAAGACTTAATATCTGCATCAAAGTATTTAGTAGCAAAGTAATATGGAAGTACCGGTAACAATGGCAAAAGTAACAGTAGCAGTTTTGTGGCAATCATAATAATGGCAACAAAAAAGTAATGAAGCAAAGATCAATATGTGAAAAACTCGTAGGCAATGGATCAATAATGGATAATTATGTCAGATGGCTTTCATCATGCAACAGTTATAACACAGGGTGACACAGAACTAGCTCCAGTTTATCAATATAATGTAGGCATGTATTCTGAATATAATCATACGTGCTTATGGAAAAGAACTTGCATGACATCTTTTGTCCTACCATCTCATGGCAGCGGGGTCCTAATGGATATTAAGGCCTCCTTTTAATAGAGTACCGGACCAAAGCATTATCACTTAGTGAATACATGAACTCCTCAAACTATGATCATCACCGGGAGTGGTCACGACTATTGTCACTACGGGGTTGCTGGATCATAACACGTAGTAGGCGACTATAACTTGCAATATCGGATCAAGAACACAAATATATTCATGAAAATATAATAGGTTTATATCTGAAATCATGGCACTTGGGCCCTAGTGACAGGCATTAGGCATAGCAAAGTCATAGCAACATCAATCTTAGAACATAGTGGATACTAGAGATCAAACCCTAACAAAACTAACTCGATTACATAGTAAATCTCATCCAACACATCACCGTCCAACAAGCCTACGATGGGATTACTCACACATGGTGGTGAGCATCATGAAATTGGTGATGGAAGATGGTTGATGATGACGATGGCGACGGATTCCCCTCTCCGGAGCCCCGAACAAACTCCAGATCTGCCCTCCTGAGGAAGAACAGGGCTTGGTGGCGGGTCTGTAACGTAAAACACGACGAATCCTTCTCTCCAATTTTTCCTCCCCGAACGTGAATATATGGAGTTGGAGTTGAGGTCGGTGGAGGTCCAGGGGGCCACAAGGTCGGGTGGCGCGCCCTAGGGGGGTGGGCGCACCCCCCACCCTTGTGGCCAGGATGTGGGCCCCCTTCACTTGATTCTTTCGCCTATATTTTTTATTAATTCCCAAAATAAGCTCTGTGAAGTTTCAGGTCATTCCGAGAACTTTTTATTCTACACAAAAATAACACCATGCAATTCTGCTGAAAACTGCGTCAGTCTGGGTTAGTTTCACTCAAATCATGCAAGTTAGAGTCCAAAACAAGGGCAAAAGAGTTTGGAAATACGAAGGAGACGTATCAAATCCCCCAAGATTAACCCATTGCTTGTCCTCAAGCAATTCAGTTGACAAACTGAAAGTAATAAAGAAAAAAACTTTTACAAATTCTTTTTGATCTTGTTGTTGCAAACATGTAAAGCCAGCATTCAAGTTTTCGGCAAAGATCATGAACTAACCATATTCACAATAACATTTAGGTCTCACGTTTACTCATATTAATGACATAATCAACTAGGGAGTAATAATAATAAATCTCGAATGACAACACTGTCTCAAAACAATCATGATATGATATAACAAGATGGTATCTAGCTAGCCCTTTCTGAGATCGCAAAACATAAATGCAGAGCACCCCTGAAGATCAAGGATTGACTAGACATTGTAATTCATGGTAAAAGAGATCCAGTCATAGTCATACTCAATATAAATTAATAACAATGCATACAAATGACAGTGGTGCTCTCTAACTGGTGATTTTTATAAGAGGGTGATGAATCGGCAATAAAAGTAAGTAGATAGGCCCTTTGTAGAGGGAAGCAGGGATTTGCAAAGGTGACGGAGCTCGAGTTTTGAAATAGAGGTAAATAATATTTTGAGCGGCATGCTTTCATTGTCAACATAACAACTAAGAGATCTCGGTATCTTCCATGCTACATACATTATAAGAAGTTCCCAAACAGAATGGTAAAGTTTATACTCCCCCACCACCAACAAGCACACTCCAGGACTGATCCGAAACAACAGGTATCGTCCAACTAACAACAATCCTGGGGGTTTTTGTTTACAATTATTTTGATTTGATTTGCTTTGAGCATGGGACTGGGCATCCCGATTACAGGCCATTTTCTCATGAATGATGAGCGGAGTCCACTCATCGTGAGAATTACCCACCTAGGATGGAAGATATTGACAGTCCTAGTTGATACATGAGCGATTCGAGCATACAAAACAGATTATCATTTGAAGGTTTAGAGTTTGGCACTTGCAAATTTACTTACAACGACAGATAAATACCGCATATAGGAAGGTATGGTGGACTCTTATGAAACAACTTTCGGATTTATGGAAGTGGATGCACAAGTAGTATTCCCACTTAGTACAAGTGAAGGCTAGAAAAAGACTGGGAAGCTACCAACTAGAGAGCGACAACAGCCATAAACATGCATTGAGATTAACCAACATTGAATGCAAGCATGAGTAGGGTATAGATCACCATGAACATAAAAATCGTGGGGGCTATGTTGATTTTGTTTCAACTACATGCGTGAACATGTGCCAAGTCAAGCCACTCGAATCATTCAAAGGAGGATACCATCCTATCATACTACATCATTACCATTTTAAATTTCCATGTTGGCACGCAAGATAAACCATTATAAACTCCTAGCTAATTAAGCATGGCATGAGTAACTATAATCTCTAATTGTCATTGCAAACATGTTTCATTCATAATAGGCTGAATCAGGAACGATAAACTAATCATATTTACAAAAACAAGATAGGTCGAGTTCATACCAGCTTTTTCTCATATCAATCATTTTATCATGTATCGTCATTGTTGCCTTTCACTTGCACGGCCGAACGGTGATGATAATAAGAATAGTGCACGTGCATTGGACTAAGATGGAATCTGCAAACATTAATTCAAAGGAGAAGACAAGGTAATATGAGCTCTTAGTTAGATCAACAATAATGCATATGAGAGCCACTCAACATTTTCATCGTGGTCTTCTCCTCTCGACCCCCAAAGAAAAGAAAAGAAATTCAAAGAAACATACTGAACTATTTTTGTAGTTTTTGTTTTTATGAAGAAAGAGAAACAAGAACGAGAAAAACAATTTACATGTGAAATCTCCCAACAAGCAAAATAAGTACGAGAAATCTTTTGGGGTTTTCATTTTTTAATTCTACAACTAAACATGCATAGAAAGTAAACTACCTACAACATTTTTTTGGTTTTTCTTAAGGTTTTTCCAACACACAAGAAGAAAGCGGAAAAAAAGAAATAAACTAGCATGGATAATACAATGAAATAATATGAACACCGACAACTAGAATGAGTGTGTGAACATGAATGTAATGTCGGTGAGAAATACATACCCCCCAAGCTTTGGCTTTTGCCCTAAGTTGGTCTACGCCCATGGATCAAAGTAGTTCTCTCCAGTGTACTGAGGAGGATCCTGGGGGTTCCACTAGTTAGCGAGCTCCTGTGGATCCCACTGATAAATAGACTCCTGGTATGAATCAGGTGATGGCTCTGGCTCAGGAGGTGGGGATCGTGTCCCATCCCAGTATGCACGAATGTTCGGGGGAAAAACAAAGTACATGCCTAAATGAATATCGAACAAAATAGGTGCAGGCAAGGTAACAATCTGAAAATTATTATCGTTAAATATCAGGTTATAGATAAGTCTCTTTTCCTCGTCATGGTGAATAAACTTATGTGCTACCATGCTGTCGTAATCTAAATGTATAGTGGGTAGCAATTTATCCTCTTTTTCATAATGCCTAATGGGTATCTCAAAGTGTTTAGCAAGGCGGGAGGCGAAGATACCTCCAAAAATAGGACCCTTTGAACGGTCTAAACTCAACCGTTTAGCTACCATAGCGCCCAGACTGTAAGTTCTATCTCTATGTAAAGCGTGGCGCAAAATGGCGATGTCAAGGCCACTAAGGCCTCCACTCTCTCCACGACCAATTAAACATCTCCTAGCAAATAATGAGTAACAGCATAGAACAGGGAAATGAATACTAGACACTCTTGCTCCGACACTCCTCTGTTTTCCCCTACGGTGATTTCACGAATAAAACCTTCCACATCATTAGGACGTGGTTCCTCGACGCTACCTTCATAAGGTAATTTACAAACCTCACAAAAGTCATAAAAGCGTCATTTCTTTGTAATTATCATATAAGTGAAAATCTACCGTGGGTGGTGATCTCCTAGCATGAAAGTGAAATTTTTGCACGAAAGTATTAGTGAGTAGGAGATACTAATTACACTGGTTGCGGAGGAAGTCGGTGATGCCTACATTCTCATCCAAATAATAGAAATCATCATAAATCCCGGCTGCTTGTAAGAATGCATCACATGGCCATTCACACGGCCAAATCTCCGTGGTGCGATGAAGATTATACTTGGGCTTTTCCTTCTCCTCATTTTCTTTTTTCCTTCGAACCCTGGCTCGAGGAGCCTCTCAATAATCTCCTCATCATTTTCTTTCTCTAAAAATTTCTGAATTTTTTAGTAACTCAAAATAAAAGTGAATCAAACTCAACAAAATTGATATCAACTACTCCTACAAGTGCCTAGAGGATATATCATGCATCAAAACTACTTTGGACCATATACATTTGACATGCAAGCTCAAGAACAGGGTCACCACAGCAGCAAAAATTTGCATTGAATAAAGCACTAGAACAAAAACTAATTGGACCATTGAAGGAGTCACATACCGAAGAACAATCCCCCAAAGCAGTTTTGTGAATGGAGATTTGAGCAATGAGATCGAAAATGGCAGCAAGATGAATAAGAGCACGAGTTTGAACTATGGATTCATTTTTTGGAGGAAGGAGTGGATGGGTGCTGGAATAAGTGGAGGGGCCACATGGGGCCCACAAGGTCGTGTGGCGCGCCCCTCACCCTTCTGGCCAGCTGGTGAGCCCCCCTGGTGTGTTCTAAGTTACAGAAATTCTAAAATATTCTTTAAAAAATCATATTCAATTTTTAGGGCATTTGGAGAACTTTTATTTTCGGGAGATTTTTTTATTGCAAGGATAATTCAGAAAATAGACATAATATACTATTTTGATTTATTTAATCTAAATAACATAACGTAAAAGGTGGGTGCGGGGAGTTGTGCTTTCTAAATTCATGCATCTCATGCTCATCAAAAGGAATCCATTAACAAGGTTGATCAAGTCTTATTAATAAACTTCTTCCGAATGACATGAAACCGGAGTATTCTAGAACAACACTAGGTTACCTCAACGGGGATATGCATGTACCCAATAATAAGAATACCATATTTCTTTTTGACAGTAGGAAGAGGAAATTCAAAACCTCCGATAGTAATAGTTGAATTTTTCCAATAGAATTGATACTATGAACTTGAGGTTGTTTCTTTGGAAAGTGTACCATATGCTCATTACCATTAACATGAAAAGTGACATTGCTATTATTGCAATTAGTAACAGCCCCTGCAGTATTCAAAAAGGGTCTACCAAGGATGATCGACATACTGTCGTCCTCGGGAATATCAAGAATAACAAAGTCTGTTAAGATAGTAACGTTTCAAACAACAATAGGTACATCCTCACAAATACCGATGGATATAGCAATTGATTTATCATCCATTTGCAAAGAAATTTTAGTAGGTGTCAACTTATTTAATTCAAGTCTACGATACAAAGAGAAAGGCAAAACACTAACACCGGCTCCAAGATCACATAAAGCAGTTTTAACATAGTTTCTTTTAATGGAGCATGGTATAGTTGGTACTCCTGGATCTCCAAGTTTCTTAGGTATCCCACCCTTAAAATTATAATTAGCAAGCATGGTGGAAATTTTATCTTCCGATATCTTTCTTTTATTAGTAACAATATCTTTTATATACTTAGCATAAGGAGACATTTTAAGCATATCAGTCAAACACATACGCAAAAAGATAGGTCTAATCATTTCAGCAAAGCGCTCAAAATTCTCATCATCCTTTTTCTTGGGTGGCTTAGGAGGAAAGGGCATGGGTTTCTGAACCCATGGTTCTCTTTCTCTACCATGTTTCCTAGCAATGAAGTCTCTCTTATCCTAACGTTAATTCTTTGATTGTGGGTTATCAAGATCAACATCAGGTTCAATCTCTATGTCATCACTAGGTTGAGCATCAACATGAACATCATTATTAATGTTATCACTAGGTTCATGTTCATCACCAGATTGTGTCTCAACATCGGAAATAGAAATATCGTTTGGATTCTCTGGTGTATCTATAACAGGTTCACTAGCATGCAAAGTCCTATTAGTTTTCTTTTCTTTTTAGTACTAGGACTAGGTGTATCAGTATTAATTCTCCGAGAATCCTGCTCAACTCTCTTAGGATGGCCCTCAGGATACAAAGGTTCCTGGGTCATTTTACCACCTCTAGTCATAACCCTAAAAACATTATCATTGTTCTTACTATTCAACTCATTAAACAAATCATCTTGAGCTTTAAGTACTTGTTCTACTTGAGTTGTAACCATGGAAGCATGTTTACTAATAAGCTTAAGATCATTAATAGTTCTACTCATATAATCACCCAAGTGGTCAAGCATGTAAGCATTACGTTTCAATTGTCTACTAACATAAGCATTAAAGTTCTTCTGTTTAACAATAAAATTATCAAACTCATCCAAGCATTGTCTAGCAGACTTACTGTCGGTGTCAAAACCGGCGGATCTCGGGTAGGGGGTCCCGAACTGTGCGTCTAGGCGGATGGTAACAGGAGACTGGGGACGCGATGTTTTTACCCAGGTTCGGGCCCTCTCGGTGGAGGTAAAACCCTACTCCTGCTTGATTGATATTGATGGTATGGGTGTTACAAGAGTTGATCCACCACGATATCAGAGAGGCTAAACCCTAGAAGCTAGCCTATGGTATGATTGTTCTTCGTCCTACGGACTAAACCTCTCCGGTTTATATAGACACCGGAGAGGGCTAGGGTTACACAGAGTCGATTACAATGGGAGGAGATCTTCATATCGTATCGCTAAGCTTGCCTTCCATGCCAAGGAAAGTCCCTATCCGGACACGGGACGAAGTCTTCAATCTTGTATCTTCATAGTCCGGGAATCCGGTCAAAGGTCATAGTCCGGCCATCTGGACACCCCCTAATCCAGGACTCCCTCAGTAGCCCCCAAACCAGGCTTCAATGGCGACGAGTCCGGTGCGCAAATTGTCTTCGACATTGCAAGGCGGGTTCTTCTCCAGCTCCATATACCTATAGAATAGTGTCCGACTTCTGATAAATGTTGTGCTCCTTGGCTTCCACGCCCAATAAAGGCCATTTTCCACGTGTCGAACAAATGCGAAAAGCCAGGGTATTTTTACATTCGTCCCCCTAGCTGCGCAAATGAGCCGCCTATAAAAAGAGACGAGGATCTAGATCCGAACCACACCATCCTCCCTCCGCGAGTATTCATCGGAGCGCCTCTGACAAAGATCCATTCCATCATGGACAGTCGACGCGGCTCCTCCTCTCGCGCTCCCAGCCCTCAGCCTGGAGATTGGGAGGGATGCTCAGTCCCGCACAGCGAGCTAGTGGCGCTCCAAACCAAGGGATTTCTTCCCCCAGCCTTCATGGTTCCGGTTCGAGCCGGACTCGCCACCTACAAGGGCGGAAAACAGGCGGAGAATGTCCCCAATCCCTCCAAAGGAGAGCGGGTATGCTTTGTCCCTTATCTAATAAGAGGACTCAGATTTCCAATACATTCGTTTCTCTGGGGGCTCCTGGAGTTCTACGGCCTCCAGCTGCACCACCTTACGCCTGCCTCCATTCTGCATATCGCGGGCTTCGTGGCCCTTTGCGAGTTGTTCTTGGGCGTCGAGGTTCATTTTGCGCTATGGAAAAGATTATTCTGCCTCGTACCCCATTCTCATGAGGGGTCAATATATCAAGTGGGCGGAGCCAAACTATGGCGTATCGCCGAGACCGGATATCTATCCGGAACCCCGAAGAAGGTGTCCGAAGACTGGCCTTCGGAATGGTTTTATATGGAAGACGCCCCGCTGCCGGATCCAATTCGGATCGGCCTCCCAGAGTTCAGTAATGCTCCTCTGAAGAAACGCCTAAGTTGGCGTCTACGGAGCCCTCAACGGGAGAACGACAGGGACGTCCTGTACCTGATGGGCCGAATAAGATTATTGGCTCATTACAGATTGACCATGATTGGGGTCATGGCCACATGCATTATGCGGGGGGTGCAGCCTCTCCAATATAGGGGCCACCCCATGTGGGATTTCAACGGGGAGGATGATGCCACCCGTCATGGCCGTAAGGGGCCGGGATCGACCGCTGATTTGGTGAAGATCTTGTCCGATCTATACAAAGGGGAAAAGGAGGATTTTCTCCGTGTTAGTCCGTTGAACGGATTTTCTATGAACAATCCTCGAAGCTGGGTAAGCGAACAATTTTACTCATCTTCCCGCTTTCGAAATTCCCATGATTGAGTATTCAGTCTGGTGATATTAACGCATGAGTTACGCCAGACGGTGAAGGAGATCAACATCTCTCCTCCACAGCCCGAGGACCCGGAACGGTCCCTCGATCCGGATTCCCAAGAGGATCCGGACTTATGTGTGGAGTTAATTGATGGGGTGTTTCATCAATTGAGTAAGGACAACACCTTAGTGGCCATTACGGCCGATTATCCTGAATTACTTCCAGCCTCAAAGGTAGCCGAGACCGAAGTCCTGGTATTTTTAAAGGAGATCCATCCATGCTATATTTTGAATGCTGTAGACCAATAGCGTTTCGTTTTGCAGGGGAAATCCTTGAGGCGGAGTGCCGGGCCCGCGGTGGGCAGCCAACAAGGGCCGCTAAAGCTCGGCGGGCAAAAAAGAAGTGCAGACCAGATCGAGACTCCGGTGCAACGGTACGGCATGCAAATTTCACGCCTAGGGTCTATGCCCTTAAGTCATTCTAACGCCCATGTTCTTCTTAGGAAGAAGAGAGCCCGCCTGACTATATCCACCGGCCAAACTTCAAGGCCGGGTCCGGAAGCGGAGGCGGACACGGGACGCGCGTCGGGCATTCCTCCGACAGAGGATGCAGATGGGCTGTCTGCCACCAATTCAGAGGTGGAGAGCGCCATGAACCACCGGCAGCGCCGGACTGTTCTTCAGGACGCATGTTTTTCCCCGGAGGCGTTGAACGCCTTTAATACAGGAGATGCGTACCTCCGTGCCGCTCGAAATGGTCTAGCCAGGGCCACGGAGCAGTATGTAAAAGACATACGGGTGAGTAAATCTTATAGTTATATGTGTCAGTAGCCCCCGAGACTTGAAATAGTTAAGATAACTGTTTTAAGGATCATGTGTTATGCAGGGTCTTACAGAGAAGAACACGCAACTGTCTCAGGAGTTGGCGGAGTGCAAGGCCCAACTCGAGGCCGCACTGGCCACTTCAGCAATTGGAAAGGAGACCCTCTCGGGTAATGTATGTTCCCAAAAATAATTCCATTGCGAAGTGCGGCATGTGTGCAATGCTGACGATAACAATGCAGATGAAGCCGGAGTAAATCCGGACAAGCAACAACTCTTACGCCAGCTAAAGGTTGGCGAGAGCATGCTGACAAGGGTGAGGCAAGAGAAGAACAAACTTCAAGATGCCAATACCCAGCTGGGCGAGGAACTAAAGGATGTTCATATCCAGCTGTATGCTTCCGTGAAGGAGAATCATCGACTTCGACGCGGCATTTTTAGTAAGTGCTTGAACGAATTCTCGAAAAAAAACTCGGCGAGGAAGTCGATTGACAGAGCTATGTCTGTAGGTGTACTGACAGGTCGTCCTGCGGAGGAAATGCCTGGTTCAACGGGGGACCTTCTTCCCGAGCTGTTGCAACTGCACGAACGAGTTCAACAGGCAATGCAGGGCGTCGTCCAGGCTATGTGGCCATCCCTCTCCATGCCCGAAGGCCTTGGGGAGCTTGCCAAGAAGCTTGAGGGAGTGCGGCAGCGCTTCCGATTGTGGAAGATATCGGCCTGTCGTCAAGGTGCCAGAGAGGCCTGGGCCATGGTGAAGACTCGGTACACGAAGGCGGACCCGAACCACATGGCCGAGGTCGGCCCTATGGGTCCGGGCGGAAAGGAGATACCTGTCAGTTTAGTATATGGCCAGGTAGAGCTGGCTGCAAAGTATTCTCAACAGGACTGTAAATTAGACTGCCTGTTGGATGGTATTGAAGAAGAATATACCGAGTCGGATTGACTCTATAATTTAAAATGACATGAAAAATGCCTTCTAGCCGGATTGTAGATCATTTGTCATTGCAGACCTTTTTGCTTCGACCTCCGGACCCTATAGTACGGAGTGTGTCCGAATACCCTCTCGATTATGTAAGAATCGGGGCATGCATGGAGACAAGGCGTAGGGGTCATAATTGCTTTAGCAGACAAGTGCCCAACTAGTTATGTTATATTACATGGTTAGTAAGAAACATCTTCCAGGGAGAATAGTTCCGTTAGGGGTTCCTTTCCCTGGGAGGCATGCCCTAAAGTGCATGTCCGAACTGCTAAAAAAGAGCAGAAAAGCATCTGGGGGCAGATAAATAAACAAAAAAAATCATCTTTTAGTTCACCGACCGAATATTCCCTGAAGAATGCTAGCTTTCGGCTTCACCCAGTCTGAGGTACGCATCCGGCTGACCCGGCAGTAGCAATCGCAGAGGTGCTCCCTTTACCACCTAGCCGAACGAACGGGAACGTAGGGGTAAGCACAGGAGCCAGGCAACCCAGCTTGGCCAAAACTTAAGTCATATCGATGCATATAATGGTGTATAAAAGGTTCATGCGGAAGTGTAACGCATGTTTTGGGCATGAGGCCCGTTTATATAAACTTCTGATAAAGAAGCCCCCATGTATGATGAGCGCGGGTGGCGCGTTAAGTATGTGCGGACGATGCGCAGGCAAGCCCCTAAGGGCTTGGGAGAAGAAAAGGGAAAAAGGGGGGGAAGAAGGAGAGAAATGCCAGACAACTTAATGTGCAGAAAAAAGGGGGGGACAGAGGAAGGAGACGAACACGGAGTCCGGCGCTAGGCGTAGAATCTTCATAGATGTGCTGCGTTCCATGGGTTCGGCTCGAGTCGGTTGTCCGATGCGTTTCGCAGATGGTACGCTCCGCCAGTCAGTACTTGGTCGATTATGAAGGGACCCTCCCATTTGGGCTTTAGTTTGTCCTTTTTCTTGTCCGGCAGGCGTAGAACTAGTTCGCCAACATTGTAAGTTTTGGCCCGTACTTCTTGCTTTGATATCTTCGAGCCTATTGTTGATAGAATGCGGAATGAGCTTTTGCCACGTCGCGCTCCTCCTCCAATACGTCCAAGTTGTCCTGCCGATCGAGCTCGGCTTCTCTTTCTTCGTACATGCGCACTCAAGGTGAGTCATGTATTATGTCACAGGGCAGAACTGCCTCTGCGCCGTATACCATAAAAAATGCTGTGAATCTGGTAGTGCGATTCGGCGTGGTCCGTAGCCCCTAGAGTATGGAGTCAAGCTCCTCTACCCAGTGCATGTTTGATTCCTTGAGGGATCGCACTAGTCTGGGCTTGATGCCGCTCATAATAAGACCGTTGGCCCGTTCGACTTGACCGCTAGTTTGTGGGTGATAGACTGAAGCGTAGTCGAGCTTGATGCCCATGTTTTTGCACCAGAGTTTAACTTCGTCGGCCGTAAAGTTTGTGCCATTGTCAGTTATGATGCTGTGGGGGACACCGTAACAGTGTACAACCCCGGATATGAAGTGTATCACCGGTCCGGATTCGGCCGTCTTTACCAGCTTGGCCTCTATCCATTTGGTGAATTTGTCCACCATAACCAATAGGTATTTTTTCTTGTGGGTTCCTCCTTTAGGGGGTCCAACCATGTCCAGCCCCCAGACCGCAAAAGGCCAGGTAATGGGGATGGTTTGTAGGGTGGTAGGTGGCATGTGGCTTTAATTTCTTCGAGTCCGGCCGTGGCGGCATCCGTCCACTCGAAGTGTTCGGTGCGCCACAGGAGGCGATAAAGGGGTAATGCCTTTTCTCCTAAGCGAGAGATAAAACGGCTTAGAGCCGCCACGCATCCGGTCAATTTTTGTATTTGCTTGAGGTCTTTTGGGGTATCCAATTGCGACAGAGCTCAGATCTTGGCCGGGTTTGCTTCAATTCCTCTACCGGATACAATGAAGCCCAAGAGCTTTCCGGCTGGCACGCCGAAAACGCATTTTTCTGGGTTGAGCTTGATGTCATATGCATAGAGATTGTCGAATGTGAGCCTCAAGTCGTCTACTAAAGTTTCGAGATGTTTGGATTTGATGACCACGTCATCTACGTATGCTTCAATTGTTTTGCCGATCTGGTTGGCCAGACATGTCTGAATCATGCGCTGATATGTTGCACCGGCGTTTTTGAGCCCGAAGGGCATCGTATTAAAGCAGAATGGGCCGTATGGGGTGATGAATGCTGTTGCGGCTTGGTCTGACTCTACCATCTTTATTTGGTGGTAGCCAGAGTATGCGTCGAGGAAACACAATGAATCGTGTCCTGCAGTGGCGTCGATGATTTGATCAATTCGAAGGAGCGGGAAAGGATCCTTTGGGCAGGCCTTATTTAGGTCTTTGAAATCGACACATAGGCGCCAGGATTTATCCTTCTTTGGTACCATCACCAGGTTTGCTAGCCAGTCCGGATGTTTTATATCTCTGATGAATCCGGCTTCCAATAGTTTTGCTAGCTCTTCTCTCATGGCTTGTCTCTTGGGTTCGGAGAAACACCGCAGAGTCTGCTTCACGGGTTTAAACCCCTTTAGGATGTTCAGGTTGTGCTCAGCCAGCCTGCGCGGGATTCCTGGCATGTCTGAAGGGTGCCAGGCAAAAATGTCCCAATTTTCTCGTAGGAATTCTCTGAGTGCGGCATTTACATCGGGTTTTAGTTGTGCCCCGATGGATGCCGTTTTTGTGGGGTCCGTTGGATGGACCTGGAATTTGACTATTTCGTCCGCTGGTTTGAAGGAGGTGGACTTGGGTCTCTTATCAAGTATCACATCGTTCCTGTCCACCGTGGAGCGCAACGTAGTTAGTTCCTTGGCCGCTAGGGCTTCGGATAACGCCTCCAGGGCCAGTGCGGCTGTCTTGTTTTCGGTGTGGAGCGCTATGTCCGGATCACTTGCAAGAGTGATGATTCCGTTGGGTCCGGGCATTTTGAGCTTCATGTACCCATAATGGGGTATGGCTTGGAAAATTGTAAATGCTTCTCGCCCTAGCAGAGCGTGGTATCCACTGCTGAACGGGGCCACTTGAAATGTGACCTCCTCGGATCTGTAATTATCCGACGTGCCGAACACCACATCCAGTGTGATTTTTCCTGAACAGCACGCTTCCCGGCTTGGTATTATTCCTCTGAAGGTTGTGTTGCTTCGCTCAATGCGACTCCAGTCTATTTCCATTTTTCGCAGGGTTTCCTCGTAGATGAGGTTAAGTCCACTACCGCTGTCCATGAGTACCTTTGTAAGTCGGAAGCCGTCCACTATCGGACTGAGGACCAGTGCGGCTGGTGCTCGGGCTGTCCAGAATTTAGGTTCGTCACTGGCATTAAAAGTAATAGCCGTGTCACTCCATGGGTTTATTGTTGCTACTTGGTAGACTTCGGCAAGGTTGCGGAGGGTTCGTTTCCTCGCATTGTTTGATGCGAAGGTCTCGAAGACTGTCGACACCGTACTGGCGTTTTTGGGGTGGTGTTCTTCGGATTCTGGAGTTAGAAGCTCCTCACCACTTCTGGCCACCTGCCGGAGTATCCAACATGCTCTAAGGCTGTGAGTTGGTGTGACTTCCCCTGAACTATGGATTTTACAAGGTCCATTGAGCCATCCCTCCAGTACGGTCCCATACCCTGTAGAGGGTTTTTGTTTTTTGATGTTTGGCTCAGGTGCCTGGCGATAATGCGCCCTTTTGTTTCGAACTCGTGTTGAATTCAGGGCCGGATTGTCCCAGAATTTATTTTCGGTTTTCCGAACGCTTTCTGTCGCATAGTACTTTCGTACTATGGATGTCAAGTCGGCGAAGCGTATAATTTCACGGTGACTTATGGCGTTGAGGATTCCGATGTCCGTGCAGTTGTTGCAGAAGAATGAAACTGCTTCTTCCTCACGGCAGTCCCTTATCCTATTCATAACCAGGAGGAATCTGGCCCAGTAGTGGTGTACTGTTTCCCCGGGCGCTTGCCGTATTTGGGATAAATCCCTTATAGTTGGGTGGGCGGGTGGATTTAAATCCGGATCCCTGCCCGATAAAAGATTCAGGGGCCAAGAGGTTTCCAAATTCAGAGGTTTGCTTTCCTGGACATTATTCAATGAATCAGGCCTGCTGCCTGACTTTAGGTTCAGGACTTGGGCAACATCCTCCCCTCCGCGGGTATCCGGCTTGGAGGGGTCGGGAATCTGGACACATCTGGTCCTTAGAGTGGGTGAAGATGCGCCGCATTGTTCTTCCACCACTTCAACATGGTGGGTGACCTGGGGAGAGTTGATCTCTCTCTGGTCGGGTTTAAGCCCGATCTGGCCGTAATCTGTAGCGACTCCCAGGGCGGCAATGCGATCCAGGAGCTCATTCAAGGAAGAGAGCTCCGTCGGATCTAACTGCTCGACGAGTTCCGAGCTGATGTGGAGATTGCTTTCGATGGCCTGGGAGGTCATCGTCGGCGCGGCGACCGAACAGGCGGTCATCAAGAACCTGCCTAGCCGAAGAGTTTGACCGACAGCTAAAGCTCCTTTAGCGACAGCGCCGTTTTTAAAGACGGGGTGCGGCATCCTTCCTAACGGTGACGGCACAGAGGAACTCTCAATGAAAGCACCAATATCGTGTCAAAACCGGCGGATCTCGGGTAAGGGGTCCCAAACTGTGCGTCTAGGCGGATGGTAACAGGAGACTGGGGACGCGATGTTTTTACCCAGGTTCGGGCCCTCTCGGTGGAGGTAAAACCCTACTCCTGCTTGATTGATATTGAAGGTATGGGTGTTACAAGAGTTGATCCACCATGAGATCAGAGAGGCTAAACCCTAGAAGCTAGCCTATGGTATGATTGTTCTTCGTCCTACGGACTAAACCTCTCCAGTTTATATAGACACCGGAGAGGGCTAGGGTTACACAAAGTCGGTTAAAATGGGAGGAGATCTTCATATCGTATCGCCAAGCTTGCCTTCCACGCCAAGGAAAGTCCCTATCCGGACACGGGACGAAGTCTTCAATCTTGTATCTTCATAGTCCGGGAATCTGGTCAAAGGTCATAGTCCGGTCATCCGGACACCCCCTAATCCAGGACTCCCTCACTTACTATGAGGAATGTCACCTTCATCAAATCTACCGAGAGAGTTTACCTCTACTACCTGTGTCGGGTTATCAAGACCATGTATTTCTTCAATAGGCGGTAGATTCTTAACATCTTCAGCTTTAATACATTTTTCTTTCATAGATTTCTTTGCCTCTTGCATATCTTCAGGACCGAGAAATAGAATACCCCTTTTCTTCGGAGTTGGCTTTAGAGTTGGTTCAGGAAGTGTCCAATCATTATCATTACTCAATATATTATTCAATAGCAATTCAGCTTGCTCAACAGTTCTTTCCCTGAAAACACAACCAGCACAACTATCCAGGTGGTCTCTAGACGCATCGATTAGTCCATTATAAAAGATATCAAGTATTTCATTTTTCTTAAAAGGATGATCAGGCAAAGCATTAAGTAATTGGAGAAGCCTCCCCCAAGCTTGTGGGAGACTCTCTTCATCAATTTGCACAAAGTTAAATATTTCCCTTAAGGCAGCTTGTTTCTTACGAGAAGGAAAATATTTTGCAGAGAAATAGTAAATCATATCCTGGGGACTACACACACAACCAGGAGCAAGAGAATTAAAGCATATCTTAGCATAACCCTTTAATGAGAAAGGAAACAACTTAAGAATATAGTAGTAGCGATTTTTTCCTCATGAGTAAATAAGGTGGCTATATCATTCAATTTAGTAAGATGTGCCACAACAGTTTTAGATTCATAACCATGAAAAGGATCGGATTCAACCAAAGTAATTAACTTAGGATCAACAGAGAATTCATAATCCTTATCAGTAACAAAAATTGGTGAAGTAGCAAAAGCGGGATCATATTTCACTATAGCATTCAAGGATTTTTCTTTCAGCTTAGCTAACAATTTCTTAAGATCATCTCTATCATTGCAAGCAACAAAGTCTCTAGCAGTTTCTTCATCCATAACATAACCCTTAGGAACAACAGAAAATTCATATCCAGGGGGAGAATCATAATCACCATCTTCAATAATATCATCAGTTTCAGTAATTTCATTCTCTCTTACCCTAGCAAGTTGTTCATCAAGAAATTCACCTAGTGCCACAATATTATCAAGCATAGAAGTAGTTTCAGCATAAGCATCATTAATAGCAGAAGTAGCATCATCAATTACTTGCGACATATTAAGATTACTAACAAGTGGTGGTGTCGCAAACTTACTCAAGACAAAAGGTGAATCTAGTGCGGAGCTAGATGGCAGTTCCTCATCTCCCCTCGTAGTAGAGGGATACATCTTGGTTTTTGGATCTTTCGAATTCCTCATAGTGATCAACGGATATAAATCCCAAGTGACTCAGAGAATAGAGCTATGCTCCCCGGTGACGGCGCCGGAAAAAGGTCCTGATAACCCACAAGTATAGGGGATCGCAACAGTTTTCGAGGGTAGAGTATTCAACCCAAATTTATTGATTCAACACAAGGGGAGCCAAAGAATATTCTCAAGTATTAGCAGCTAAGTTGTCAATTCAACCACATCTGAAAGACTTAATATCTGCATCAAAGTATTTAGTAGCAAAGTAGTATGGAAGTAGCGGTAACGGTGGCAAAAATAACAGTAGCAGTTTTGTAGCAATCGTAACAATGGCAATAGAAAAGCAACGAAGCAAAGATCAATATGTGAAAAGCTCGTAGGCAATGGATTAATGATGGATAATTATGTCGGATGGTATTCATCATGTAACAGTTACAACATATGGTGACACAGAACTAGCTCCAGTTCATCAATATAATGTAGGCATGTATTCCGAATATAGTCATACGTGCTTATGGAAAAGAACTTGCATGACATCTTTTGTCTTACCCTCCCGTGACAGCGGGGTCCTAATGGAAACTAAGGGATATTAAAGCCTCATTTTAATAGAGCACCAGACCAAAGCATTAGCACTTAGTGAATAGATGAACTCCTCAAACTACAATCATCACCGGGAGTGGTCCCGACTATTGTCACTCCGGGGTTGCCGGATCATAACACGTAGTAGGTGACTATAACTTGCAATATCGGATCAATAACTCAAATATATTCATGAAAACATAATAGGTTTAGATCTGAAATCATGGCACTCGGGCCCTTGTGACAAGCATTAGGCATAGCAAAGTCATAGCAACATCAATCTTAGAACATAGTGGATACTAGGGATCAAACTCTAACAAAACTAACTCAATTACATAGTAAATCTCATCCAACCCATCACCGTCCAACAAGCCTACGATGGGATTACTCACGCACAGCGGTGAGCATCATGAAATTGATGACGGAGGATGGTTGATGATGACGATGGCGATGAATTCCCCTCTCTGGAGCCCCGAACGGACTCCAGATCTGCCTTCCTGAGGAAGAACAGGGCTTGGCGGTGGCTCCATATCGTAAAACGCGATGAATCCTTCTCTCCGATTTTTTTCTCCTTGAACGTGAATATATGGAGTTGGAGTTGAGGTCGGTGGAGGTCCAGGGGGCCCACAAGGTCGGGTGGCGCACCCCAGGGGGTGGGCGCGTCCCCCACCCTTGTGGCCAGGATGTGGGCCCCCTTCACTTGATTCTTTCGCCAATATTTTTTATTAATTCCAAAAATAAGCTCCGTGAAATTTCAGGTCATTCCGAGAACTTTTTATTCTGCACAAAAATAACACCATGACAATTCTGCTGAAAACAACGTCAATCCGGGTCAGTTCCATTCAAATAATGCAAGTTAGAGTCCAAAACATGGGCAAAAGAGCTTGTAAAAGTAGACACGAAGGAGACGTATCACTGCCCGGTCATGTTTTTTTTACCCAGACTGGCCTCTCAAACGTCCGGGCTGGCCGACACCCCTCATATCCAGCCCAAATATGGGGCGGCTATGAGGGCGCCCGGGAGCTCCCGGGCACGCCCGCCACGTCGGCCTAACGGCGTGGCCCCACACAGAAATGTCCGGAAACCCGACGGTCAGACGGACGCCGCGTCCGTCACCGCGGTGTGAACGCCACGTGGCGCCGCTCCGGCTCGCCGCCCAAGTCGAAATTCGGCTATTTAAGCCGACCGGCGTCCCGTAACCCTAACCCATCCCTCTTCCCCCTCTTCGCGCCGCCAGTCCGAGCCCATCCACCTCCTCCCTCTCCCGCTCCGGCGCTCTGCCAACGCTCCGATCCACCATGGTCCGGAGCAAGTTCACGTACTATGCCATGCTGACGCCGGAGCGCCGTTATGAGATCCAACAGCAGACCCGGGCGAGGGAAGGCACATGTGCTGTCCGCATTGCTGCCGGGCTGCCTACGGACTCGCCGAAGCCGAAGGAGGAGGAGGAGGAGTAGCCGAGGGAAGAGGAGGAGGAGGAGATGGCTCCGATGGAGGTGGAGGAGGTGGAGAAGCCGGTCCAGCAGGTGCCGACCTTCAACATGGAGCAGATGGAGGTAGAGTTCGACGTCGCCCAGTCCGACGAGATGGCCGAGCAGCAAGCCATCCCGGAGTCCATCCGGGATGAGGCCTATGTGGAGGCCAACCGGCCGTTCCTTCGGCGGGAGCTGCAACTGCCGCCCATGCTGCCGGAGCCGGGCACGAAGATCGTCGTGATCTCTGACGAGGAGTAGCTAGGATCGACGTAGTACGTAGATTCTACTTCTTTTTGCATGTCTTTGTATGGATATAAGAATCGAGTATGAGATGTCCAGATGCAACAAATGAAATTTGAGATGTGCCCGGTCACTGCTCGCGGCCGCGCCCGAGCGTGTCCGCGGGCGTTTGAGGGGCCGGATTTAACATCTGTGGCTGCAGATGCTCTTAACAAACTTTTCCTGTGCCAATGGCCATGTAATATGGCTCGTATAACCATGTAATTGTCCCTCTTAAGATGGTTGTTATTAGACTTTTTTTCCTAACACACATGTCATTTTTTTGCGAGAACATGTCATTTTCATCCCTTTTCACTTTTTTTTGTGCAGCAATATCTATTTTCTTTTTTTTCGTCGTGTGAAACTGCAAGGGAGCCGCGATAAAGATATCGACCAGTGCATTTCTGCTCGACGGACTGCTGCACGACATGCTGATTTTTGAATCAGGTACGTCGACCTCTCCGGACGCTTCTTCATTCGACTATATCAACGGGATAATCGTAAGGTCTGCGAGAGAATTTGCACGATGTCTTGTTGGTTTGCTTGATGCTAGCTCTAATATACGCATCTTCTTAAAAAAAGCTCTAGTATATGCCTCATCATTTGCTTGATGCTAGCTCTGCTGCACTTCTCAAAAAACATGGGTGCGAGAGACGAGGGAACCGACGAAAATCGCCATCATGAACCGATTCCTCCCCGTTTGGCGCGGAGGGAAGCAGCCCCGTTCCCGCCCTCCCGGTCCCGAGCGAGCCGAAATTTTACGACGCCACCCGTCGCCCACCCACAAAAGAAGAAAGAAACGTGCAGGGCGCGTGGGACTGGGAGCGCGGGCTGGGGGAGCGAAATTTCGAAATTCCCCCGAAACGCTTGGCCGCTCTCTCTATCACCTGGTGGGGAATTCCCCTCCTCTCCGCGCCACCGCCGCCCGCTCCCACTTCGGTTCCTGCGCTCCGCCGTCTCAAATCCCTCACCGCCCCCCCGCCTCGCCGCGCCGCCACCCACCCAGACCTCTGCCAGGGAGCGAGCGAGCGGACGGAGGACCCTTCCGCGGCGACCTCCGGCTTCAGGTGAGGACCCGTCGACACATCCCCTCCCCCGCCCCCAATCCCCGACGACCCCAGCACCACACCCCCTTCATCCGAGCCGTCTC
>NC_041385.1:581659231-581790567 GCF_002162155.2 Triticum dicoccoides
TCCCCGCCGGCGGGGAAACCTCTCCTATCCATCGCCCTACAGCACCCCCTCGCCCCTCTCTGGGCTTGCCGCGGCGGCGATTGTCTCGCCCGGCGGTGGCGGTGCGTGGATCGGGCCTCGGCGCGTTGATCTAGGGCGGGCGACTGTGTCCGGTGAACGGCGAGCGGCAGCGGTCGAAGACCCAGCCTGCTCTCCCTCCCCCTCCCCACCAGTCTCTCTCTCTCTCTCTCTCTCTCTCTCTCTCTCTCTTCCTGCCTTCCACGCACTCTCGTTGATCTGCTCCCTGGCGCCCCGGAGCTCTCCTCGATCCGCCTCCTTCTCTCAGATCTGCTGCCGCGATAAACAGCAGGCGCGGCCGAATGTGCTGTGCTGTTAGCTAGCTGCTAGGAGATGCTAGGGCCTGCGCCGACGGAACCCAATGTGTCGTGCTAAATTGATCTTCTCAGTTCCAGCAGCTGGGAGATGCACAGCGTCTTCGCGCTCTGGTCATTCATGTGCACTTTGTATATCTTTGGATAAGTGTAAATTTTACAGAGTAAAAGAGTACTGCTTTTTGTCTTGTGTAAGATTAGAGAATAAGAGAACCACCTCCAGTTATATCCTACGGTCAATGTTGTCCTGACGAGTTTATGTAAAACAAGGAAAATTTACCTACAAAATGATGCCTGATTAAGCACTGACGAGTTTATGTAAAACAAGGAAAATTTACCTACAAAATGATGCCTGATTAATCACTGACCAGTGTGCATGATTAACCATGTTTAACCATCTGTTTAAAATGTGAGATATAACCAATATTAGGATTATACATATGGGAGGTAGATTAATCGTAAGTACCAATTGAGTAATTTCTCTTAGCAAACAAATCACTGGTACAGATTGAATAATGCCAATCGGAAGTTGAATAAAATTGCTTGAACATATGATTATTAGTATGATACCAAAATGAGGTTATGAATTATCATAACTTCAGGCTTCAGGTAACATATAATTGTCAGGAGTAGATGATGCTTAA
The DNA here is from genome assembly GCF_002162155.2 of Triticum dicoccoides. NCBI lineage: Eukaryota > Viridiplantae > Streptophyta > Magnoliopsida > Poales > Poaceae > Triticum > Triticum dicoccoides. The sequence continues at coordinate 581,660,247 of NC_041385.1, forward strand.
TATAAGAAATGGAAACATATAACAGATAATTATCAGGAGTAATCTCACCACCTCACGGCAAAGAGGTCATCATAACAAAACAACCTATTCACCTCTCATGCTTCCAAGCAAACAAAAATCTGGGTCATCCTGTTAGAGTACGTAATGGGCCTAATGGGCCCATTAGTCTTAGGGTTAATTAGAGATAAGGGTTGCTTGCTTAGGGGTCAAGTAAGCCTTGCTTGGGAGTCAAGTAAACCTCTCTATATAAAGAGAGGAGATGTATCAATCTAATCAAGCAAGAATTAAGAAGGAAATCCCTTCCCTCTTGCCCGGCCGTGGGCAAAAAGGCCCCTGGCCGGCCCTCTCGCGCCCTCCTTCTAGCAGCGCTATAACACATCCTAACCACCTCTCATCCCTCCAACCACTCACCCAATAAAGAAGGATATCCCCAACCCTTCCCTCCTTGCCCTCGAACCAAATGCACCCTTAGTACTGGACATCTGGACACGAGGATGTGCCATCGACCACCTCTTCTGTGCTATAAATATTAATCTGGGGTGGAGAGTTAATTTTGGGAGACTGTTTCTGTGTCTTGACAATCAGATCCAGCCCCTCTGCGCCTGTTTGTAAAAATGCTACAAATATGTTGCCTTTTGATTGGGTTTACGATGTCTATGCCTACTTTATTATAAGTTTTGATATGTGGAAAATAATCACAATATCTATGTATTTGTCATTCTTGGATTGTAGGCTGAAGGAGTGAAAGGTAGGGTGGGCAAGGCAGAGTGAGGGATGCAGAGTTAAGAGTATTTGGATGCTGCAATGGCGCAGGCTGCTATTGAATCTGCTGTGAGTGGTGGCGCGTTGATTGGGAGACCGGCAGGGGTCCTGAGGATGAAGAGGAAGACTCCCTCGGAGCTGCGGGTAATGCTTTTGTTCCCCTGATTTATATCCCCAATCCATGATTATTCTGTTGTCATTGCAAATGCTAATTGGACTAAACGCTCTGTGAAATACATTGTGACCTGTGAAGCTGTACTAAACTACTAATCATGTGAATCAAGTATTAGCTCCAAATAAGCCCGAAACAAGCTCTTAATGCAGGGCCACATTGCAATCTAATAAGCGATATGTTGTTGCTTGATTGTATAGAGTCAAATGTGCAGCAAATCAACCACATTTTCAGTTTGTCACTTGAATGTGTTCTGGAGAAGTAGAGAACCATAGGCATGTCCTGCTGTAGCATGTTTCTCTGCCGTGTTATGTCTCCACATTATACATGAATGTCACAAATGTCGCAAATATCGCTCTACTTTAGCCCCTGTTCTAAGCATTGAAATTTATTCCAATGATTAATTTCTGCAGGGAGAACAATATAAGAGACGCACTTCTGAAAAGATTGCTGATGATCAGTTATTTGCTTCTGCAGCATTTGATAGGTAAATCTGCTGTATTTATATATTGATGTTCTTATTGTGCTTGATCAAAAGTTTGACACCTATCTTGTGGGTTTAGGCCAAGCAATGGGCTTCGGAATATGGAGCAACAAAAAATACCCAAATATATCAACACTCGTGTTACAGAGGTGTTCCCAGTTAAAAAATCCAGAAACGTTGGAAAGGAAAACTGTAAGGTTAGACATCTGAGACGTTATTCATTTTGATGGGTTTAATGATGCTCATTGCTCTGCAATTCTTTACAGTATCATAGTTTTGATATAAATCTTATATTATTGAAATTGTAAACAGGATGCTTTACTCAATAATGAGAAGGTTCCCAAATTTGCTGATACTGTAACTACTTCACATTCCGTGTCATCTTCATTCCTGCGGTAATTATTTGACTAAAGTTGCTGCATCTTGTATTATACCATGTTTATTCTCTTATGTGCATTGTTGTATCACAATTCAGCGGTGACTCTGTTAAGTTGGACTCTTCTATTCCATCACTTGTGGAGGCAGCGAAACCAAGTTTCAGGAAAGCTGAGAAATACAGTGAAAATGCTCTACGGAGTGTATCCGACCTACACATCGGTGATGACAAGCAACCTGCCTCGAACAAATTTGATATGGTAAGGAGTATCTATCTAGTGCACTGCAGTATTTTACATATACTCCCTCCGTCCCAAAATAAGTGTCTCAACTTTGTACTAGCTCTAGTACAAATTTGTACTAAGCTCAAGACACTTATTTTGGGACGGAGGGAGTATATTATTGCATGCGCTAATCTTTCTTGTGCCTTCTGATAGGAAAAAGTGATGAAAGGGTTTGGAGCTCGTGATGCTTCTGGAGCTTCCAATGCCCCTAACGTACAAGTTGGTGATCTTCCTTTGAAGTCTTCAGAAGTGTGCCCTTCTAAGATAAAAATTCCAGGAAAAAGAGCTCCTTTGGATCTCACTTTAAAGACTACTCTGCAGTTCGTTTCATCATCTTCTGTGAAGTGGTGGGTGTGCATTTGCTTCTCTCTTTCTTGTCTTCCAAACAATTTTCATGTAGAAAGTGCATTCTTCCCAAAGAAACCTCATCTGTCTCTTGGTTGAACCATTGACATATCCTAAATTGGCACTCGGAAAATTATATATGAAAATGGCTATGTGCCCACCTCAAAAGATGCTGTACAGAACCTCAAAATTTGCACACTATTCAATTTCCTGTGCTCGTAGTGGAAATATGTCTAGTAGAACACTAGGAAAGAGAATTCAAAATTACTTAAAAATGAAATTATATTGTCATTCTTATGTTTAGATCATCTGCCTCAAAGACCCAAGTGTCAAATACTCCTGCTAAGAACTCTTCCGTTTAACAGGTGTCACAATTTGAGTATTGCTGGGCCCATCACTCAGAGTTATCGTGGTGGGTCTCAAAATTCACGATGCGCAAGGCCTGGGAAGGAATTCTTGTTCTCAAGGGCACTGCAATCATGGGTATATCCACAGTCCCTGTTACCTGCTTCCATCATATCTGCTATGCTCTCATCAAATGCACGAGGAGGTAATCACTGGACTTGAATTATTCCTGTATTTAAAGAATAAACATCCCTGTAATTCCCGTGGATGTAAGTCCTTACATTTCCCCCTTCTGGCATGTAGAAAATGAGTTCCTTCTCAAGAGGTATCAGGACTGGGAAGACTCGTTTCAGAATCTTTACTACATGCTCCGCAAGAATCAATTGAACATCTTTTATGGTATCTTACTCAAACCTCAATGATTATATGAAAAATCTAACTATTTTATTGTCCATGATGTCCTCATTGTACATGCACAAAATGGTATATCTTTGCTAAGAAATGCATTAGCTCATGACAGCTGATGCAAAATATGATTTATCTATGTTAAACAGTGAACATTTCTATCTAGTGGAAGATGCATTGCCCAGTATTACAATATGAATTTCTTCCTGCCTTAAACTTTGTTATTAAAATATGAATGAGAACTTTGAGCATGTAATGCCACATTTTGCTCAAGGTTGCCTTCATTTGCCCTGGAATATTTAATTTAGGTTCTAGACTATTACTTTATCTATTTTTTAGGAACTTATTACTTTATCTATGGTTAGTCTCCATCACCGTACTGAACACTGGTTTTGTTATCTAGTTTATACAGCACAATTTGTTGCTCTATTCATCCGTGGAAATTGTTTGGAGAAGCAGTCCTGTAATGCCTACTTGTCACAATCTACACGTGGCATACGGTCACTACTGCGAAAACATGTAAGCTCTCCATTCTGTTTCTTTCTCTACTTTGGTTTAATTTCCACATTAAAATAAATCCATATATGCCTGCAAGTTACTATGGCATATTTCCGTCATTGATCAATCATTATTTTCAGTATGAACTTGCTTGCGATTTGTGTGACACTTTAATCAAGTAGATACGCTTGTTGGTTACCGAGACTACTCCTTGTGTATCTTTTTTATAACTTTTGAGAACGTATGGTGTTTTAGTGGTTCTACATTGGAATAAAACATTGTATTTTGTGATGTACTCCCTATGTTCCACAATGGAGCGCATATAGATTTTTTTTCCAAAAGTCAAGCTTTGCAAACTTTGACCAACTTTGTAGGGAAAAATATTAACATTTAGAATACAAAATACATATCATTAGATACATCATGAGACATATTTTCATATTGTATATGTTTGGTATTATAGATATTGATAAATTATAGGCACTACATTGTGGAATGGAGGGTGTAATAATTGTTTCTTCTGATTGGCCATTTTGCTGGAAGTAACATTGCTTTGATAGTTCATGTCAATTATATACCCTTATGTGGTACCCTAATTATAGGAGTGAGATATAATATTGGTACATTGGTCTCTAAGTCATCCAATTGCTTAAGATAATTCAAGCTTAGTTTCTTTTGAGCTCCGTACTTGCTCAAAATATTTTTTTCCTATTAGGATTATGATTGTAGGACTTTGTGAATGTATTGTCACAGGGTGTTCGCTTTTCTATGCCTCTTTGCAATGCTGAAGTGGAGCAGGTTACTGACGATGACCTGATGGAATTTTCAAAAATCCAAACACTCAATCTGGGCCAGGTACTGTTTGCTTCTTCAACCTTTCCCTTGTTTGCTAGCCAGGCTGCAGTTACTGACAGTTCGAGCTTTATTTTTCTTGAACTTGCAGACACTTCATATAGATGCTTTATCTGAGGTGGACAACACTACAGAGTCACTCCTTTCGTTTACTGGCAATAAGAGCGTTCATGGCTTATATGATGTCTTGTTGAACTACAAGTAGGGTGCTTAGTCTCTAGTAATTATTCTGTTCCTTTTGACCTGCCAGAATTTTATATTGTATAATCTAATTTTGTGATTTTCCAGGTCCTTTCTGAATTCATTATCCGCCACAGACGTCCCAGTGTTATATTCACCGGCGCCATTTCAAAATGGTTGCCTCCATATTCCAGAGGTCATTTCATTTCTGTAGACTCTATTGTTTCCGCGATAGGATTTTATATGGGCTATATCTATGTGTAATTGCGTGACTTGAAATTCTGATATCGTGAATACATGCTTTTGCAGGTCATATGCAGGGAGATGAGGAAAGCCGATACTGGCCTGGCCTCTACTGGTTTAGATGAAGAACCTGGATCAGCGTTCGCTCCTCCGCCAGGCAACATGTGTTACAGCATGGAAATAAAGGATGTGGTTATCCCACCGTGGGTTGCCTCCGGCATTTGTGCTGCGATGAGCTCAGACACGGATCGTTTTGATTTAACGTAAGTACGATCTTCCCTGGCACCACCTGTTCAAGTCTTTCCACGTGCTAAAAAGGGATCGCTTTTGTTCTTCCAGAATTGGGACAGAGCCCTCCTCCATGGGCTTAAATGCCGCCTTCACCTCCATAGGCGCGAGCGGCAGCCAGTCAAAGGCTCCTTCAGAGTCCTCTCCTGAAGGGTGCGAGGCCATTGGCATTCCCAGCGCCGTCTTGGTCCGCTCCTTGCACTCTGCCTCGCTCCGGCGCCTCAGTTACAACCATGGCGAATACCTCGCGCACACAACCGTGTGAGTTGCAACGCCTCGGAGCATATTGCAATGCAAGGCCGGTGCTTCTGTGCGACCACTTTGTTTGTACCAGGATCCTGTGTATCCTCCACGCCAGGAAGCCTGGGATGTTCAGAGAGAAGCCAGAAGAGCCTTGTTTGAGGCGTCATCCAACGCCTCAGCCTCTGCAGAGCACTCCAGGGAGTGGGTGTGTGGAGGGTTGTACCTTTTGATCCTGTGCTGTGTAGTTCACAGGACATGTACCCTTGACTGGTAACTTTAATGGAGTTTCTGGTTATGTAAAACGAAGGGAGAAAACAACAACAACAAAATGGACATTTCCTTTCTTACTACTTGGGTTATATTGAATGCTCCGTCTGAACAGTTTTGTGTTGGGCTGGAGTGGGGCGTTGGTCGTCGTTTTATTTTCTCTTGTGGATTCTGGATGGTCGCTTGGTCATGTTGCTACTGTGTGTTCCTTACCGGAAGATTAGGTGTTCATTTGAATTGGTAGTGCTTAACCAAGAGGAAATGCAAGTGCAAATACTGTTACTATTTTCTCTTGCTTTTGGTGGGATTTTTTTTTTGAAAAGGAGGATAGCCCCTGGAAATAAAAGTTGTGGAGTTTTAAAGTTAACAAAGCCATCACTCACCTGTGCCGGCAAGTGCTCATACATACGCGTATACACTCATCCTTATGAATGTACACATGCACACCCTACCCCTATGAGCACCTTTGAAAGACTGAGCCGGCATATCATCTTGAGATTTATGAAGTTACTGTAGGTGCCTTGTTGTCGATAGGAACATGTCTTATCATTGAAATCGTAATTGCTGGAAATCATGAAATAAATCTAGAAATAATGTGAGCACCAGGACTTGAACCGTGGTGGGCTGGGGTTACCATTGTCCCTTTAGCTATTCAACCACAGGTAAATTTAATGGAGTTCTATTTAAGGAAAACCAAGGGAGAGAACAACAACAAAAGGGATATCCTTTCTTAATACCTGGGTTATACTGAACTAGATGGTACGGCCCGCTATAGCTGCATTCGGGATTAACATGCATGAAAAAGGTAAGCATGCCTTCGAGATTGTAGCTCAAAGTCACTAAACATAAGCTACACGACAAATGCAACAGTGATCGTGCTAGTTCTCCTTTTGGTTTTATGATGAAATTTGATAGCCAACATTTATGCATGTTTTGGGAAATATGTAACGTGGATAATCCCGTTTCTTGGTCTGTTTACATAGTAGTTCTCTCCTACTTGTGATAATACGATGGACAATGCTGTAGTTTTCAGTTTGTAGGAAATGAAAGCTTTCACTCTGCATCTAAGAATACTTACATAGAACCTATATTCAGTTTGTAGTTTTCAAACTAACTATAGGCTAATTCAAAATATGTACCTTGCCTTTTGATAAAAACAAAATTGATCACATGACCTCAAAAGTAATTTGATGACATCATCACATATAAATAGATGCGTACACATATCTGTACAAAATATTTCAACAATTGACTTAAATTTGTAAAATGAATCAAAGAAATTATCTCAGGAAGATATAGTCAGAACCCGAGCTATAAATTGGTCTCAGATACAAAACTCACAGCATGATTGATTTTAAGTGTGACATCTGATCCCATAAAGATATAGTCAGGCATGAGCTCTACAAAATGATCTCAGAAGCAAGTATAAACTAAAATGAATAATGGCTTTAAATTTGTACAAGATAAAGTGGATAGATTATATTGAATACATATCTCAAACACTACAGAACAGATATATGTGCCCAGAATTACTCACACACTATGTCAATGATAACAGGCAAGTCGTGAGATTGAGAGGCATAATAATTGCATTGTGTGATGATAAATTTGCCGCTGATTTAGACTTTCACAAGCAACAAACAATGTCCAAGAAGCCTAACAGTGCGTTAAATAAAACTTGAGAAAAACACCACCCAAAAAATCGTTAAATTAGGATTAGGGGGGCAATGCCCCCCTCCCCCTTTTTCCCAATAGTTTTTTGTATTGAAGCAATTGTATCTTATAATCATTATCTGTATCTGTAGTTACATCTAAAAGTGAAGAGCTGCTATCACGCTTCATGCTCCGAGTACAAACGCGATGATGAAGATCAAAATGAGGATGCTAGCAAAAGTCGCAGCCGTCATGGTAGTCGACTCCCATTTCTTCAGAGTGGATAACCTATGTGAACACGGGGACTACAATTGTAGAAAAGAATTGCATGTACGTGAGGAACAAGCGGACTAAAACTGTAGGCGAGGAGCAATAGGATTTGTGAATGTTCTCCCTGACAATGTAGCTTTATATAGGGACGGGCTGCTTGAGCATGGGGCTTCGTGACCACTAGATGGTATGGCGCGCTCCGTTGCGCCTGCTGTAGTTGCATTTAACATCAACATGCGTGCAAGGTAAGCATGCAAAGCTCCTAGAGGTTGTAACTCAAAGTTATCTCCGCCGAGCTTGCTTTTCACTTAAAAAAACTACACGGCAAAACCACCAGTGATCATGCTAGTTCTCTTTTGGTTTTATGATGAAATTTGATGACCAACATCTATGTAAAAAATGTAACATGGATAACCCTGTCCGTTGGTTTGTTTACACAATGGTTCTCTCTCCTACTTCTACGGTATGCAGGTGAAAGCACATTTGCTCCCTTGGTGGTTTTGATAATTCATGTCAACATACATGTTGTTGGACTAATGTTTTCCTTGAGTATATTTTAGGAGGAGTTCAACTTAGGCAAACCTTTGGATGGAGATATGGACCCCTCAAGCTACTAAGGACATGTGTTGGCAAAGTTTCAAGACTCTACTTTTTAGTTTAGTGGTCCAAGATCATATTGAGTTCATAGGAAAGCCAATGCTATTACAAGGGATGAGGTTTTGTTCAGGTCTAATTGCTCAAGTGCAAAGAGATATTGCTCCAAAATCCTTAGTCACACTCACATTCATCTATGTCCAAAACCCTAAAGTCAATCTTGCTCCCATCGATATGCATTCAGCCGGACTCACCGAGATACACTTGGCATAGCCACTGCCTAAGCCCTAACATCTTGGTCTCACCGAGTTGACCCTTCGGTCCCATCGAAGAGCACTTGCCAACCTTCTGTTACCAACTGATTTCACTTCATAATTTTCGAGTGGTTTCAATCGGTGACACCGTAGTGTGGAAAGTGCTTAGGTCAGCTTAGCTCGGCCCCACCAAGAGGTTTCATATGGTCTCACAAAAAATCCTAAAGTTCAAACCTTTTGTATTAATTGGTCTCACCGAGTATTCTCACCCAGTCCCATCGAGTAGTGCATAAAGATGTGTAAAGGTTAGATTATTGGTGCTGCCTATATATAGCCCTGTCGTGGTGGAACACGAACACCTATGGGGCCATCGGCCCCTTCGTGGTTCGACAGGGGGGAAATCGCGTAGCACAAAGAGCAGAGGCCGTGGAGCAGCACGACAATGATGACACAAGTAGTTTTTACCAAGGTTCGGGCCGCCGCGAGGCGTAAAACCCTACTGCTGCTTTGGTGGATTGATGGATGGACCGTGGTGGAGGCGCAACGCTCTAGCCCGACAAGGTTGCTTCGGGGAGAGCAGCTACGCGCGTATGGTACACAAGGGTCTGAATCCTTTCTAAGGTTACCACGACACTCCTTTTATAGGCTAAGGGGTTACCACAATTGCAAAACAGTCATTATCCAGCGATTGGATAACTAACAGTGCTATCATACCTAACTCTGTAGACATGACAAGGTGCATTAAATGAACTGCTTGCTGTCATGTTGTGGGTGTAGACCGACAAGCTCTACCTTGCCGTCGTAGTCGTCTCACGCCTATTTGCTTGACACGCCTTTGGACGGGTGTCACATGGAGGTAATTTCCCTCCTAAACGGCTGCCACATGCCAAACGGCAGCCACTTAGTCACCTGAGGGCTCGCCACCGCATTGATGGAAGACTTGCATGTGGTGAGGTGGAGCGGTGGAGTCTTGGCGGGGAGGTGGATCGCCAGCGGTCCCGGCAAAGCCTACCGGGGAGATTATGGGACTTGTCTTCGGGGTGGCCTCGTCCTGACCGGGCTCGCCTGCCCGGAAAGGGAGGCCTTCCTTTGGTGATTTTTTGTTGCCTTGGCTTGTCTTGGTCTTCTTGATCCGCCCTTTGACTCTTCAAAGGGCTACATCTCTCTGGCCTGGTTTAGTCTTGGATACTTGGTGAAGCTTGCTTCTCTTGCTGCCGTGCCGGAGGCCCGTGTCCGTGCACAAGTCAGGGCAAACATACACCCCTGTTTGTGTACCCCAACAAAAGCCCCTAGGCCTGAGCCATACGTGTCGCCGGGTACGTTGGGTTAGGCCCCAAACAGTGCATGGACACGTGTCGAGGAAGTGTTGCGCGTGCAGTGGTTAGGACGACCAGACAAATCAATGTCCACTCTGCGTAATTACCGTAGGTCTTGGGGTCATGGGATTGTAGTAGTTAATGTAAAACAGTAACTTTCTAAAGAAAGCAGCGAATAGTCGCCCCTTTCTCCACGCTTGTTCCCCATAAAAGGGGAAAACGCGAAGGGGCGCGACTCATTCGCACCTGTTCCTCCATCCACCATCTTCTTCCTCAAGCCAAGCGACCCCCCTGTGCCCACATTCGTCCTCAACGCCTCACCCGACTTTCCATCTCCTCCAGGGCTCTCGAGGATGGGAAAGAAATCTGCCACCACCAAGGGGAAACAAGTGGCCACCATGAAGGAGACGGTTGCGGAAGGGAACAAGAAGAGAGCGGCGGAGCTGGACAAGAAGCAATGGAGAGATGTGGTTTTCTTCCCGTTGAGCTTGGATAGTGACGCCTTGATCGCAAGGTATGGATACATGTGGGGAAGGGAAGTGCCAAAGGGGCATGGTGTGCCCAAGGTCTTGACAGAGGGGAAAAAGGATCCACCGAATTCATATCGATTTTTTTGCGCGTATTTCTTCCGCGACCTCTGTCCCCCTTTCTTGGATTTCTTTGAAGCGATGATGGTAGTGTATGGATTTGATCTTTTGGACTTCACGCCGAATGTGATGGCGTGCATGGCAATTTTCACCCATTTGTGCGTGAACTTCGTCGGGGTCGCCCCCACGTGGATCTGTTCAGGCACTTTTTCGTCCCGGGGGTGGAAAACAAGGCCCACCGCTCGGCAAACATAAGTTGGATCCCTCGGGAGAGGAGGGAGATTCGAGATTATCTTCCTGGTCAGCAGCGTAGAAGATGGGAGGAATGGAGAGCGGACTGGTGCTGGATTTAGGATGAGGAAGTTCTGGAGTATTGCCAGGCGCGGACGAAGTGCATCATGCGCGGCAACGATTGGAGGGAGTTAGGCCTTACTGACAACAGGTTTCACTCAGCGTTGAACATGATCGCCCATCTCAAAGTTGCCGGGCTAACCATTGAGCAGGTGGGGGTTGATTTCCTCCGACTCCGCATCACACCACTGCAGAAAAGAGACAGGTTTGCCTGGCGATACGGAGATGCTGGGGACATGATGTGTTTGTACCCAAGCCTTACCAACAATTTGTCAATTTATGGCCATGACTGGCTGTGCAAACAACTGTTCGACAGCCTAGGGCCATTCATATTGCCGGCAAGGGTTGTTCTGCTGAATATTAACTCTGCCCTGGACTAGATCCTGAAGTGGATGCCCGACTACAACGCTTATGGGGTTGCGAGCGATTGGCAATTGCCAGATATCGACACGGAGGTCGAGTGGTTCTCTGGTCTGGAGGAAAGAGCCGTCAGGGTGGAGAGCAACATGTTCAAGCGCACCTCCATGATAGAGGCATAGTTTAGGAGGTGGATTGAGGAGGACAAGGCGGCCCGGGCCACCGGGAAGGCAAGGCCCGGAAGGGTGGAGGAGGAAGAGGAAGGAGCGCGAGGGTTCTTCCCACGACAGGAGCGAGGCGCACATCATAGAGGAGGTTGTCAGGGATGACCCTGCCGGGGTCGAACCCTACGGGATCGAAACTCTGTATGCCACGGCAGTAGAGGCCCAGGAAGGGGACGGGGTTGAGGAGGCGGAGCAACCCAAGGAGGATTGGCTCGCAGCGAGCCCACAGGCCCCCGAACCAGACTTGGAACAATGCCCTCGCAGGCAGCCCAGTCGGGGAGTAGCGGCCCCCGTCCCTGAGCCTGTCGTCAAGAAGGTGAAGAAGATCGCCTCCAAAAGCGACAAGCCGGACACGATGCGCCGGCATTCTTCTCATCTCTCCAAGGCCAAGACCCCTCCCGCCAAGCGGCGGGCGGTCACAGGAATCGACTCCAGCTCCAAATCAAACTCGAGCTCTTTGCACAATCCTCGCTGGGGAGCACTGCCCCCTCGACCCTAAAGAGAAGCAGAGCACCCCCGTCGCCTATGGAGTTCGTGCTGGGCTCCATGCTTATGGACTCAGAATAAGGAAATGTTTCCCTTTTTCTTCGGCGTCTTCCGTGCTCGTTGATTTGCTAATCCAACCTTGTTTGTTGTCTTCGACAGGGAAGAAGAGGAGGAAGAAATCCTCATCCATCGGTCCAAACGGCTTAGGTGGGCGGAGCCGTCGGGGCCCTTGGAGGGCACAGGCCTGGCGGTAAGCAGTACAAACGATCCAGCACCAAGCCCCCGGCTCAGCCCCCGGCACGGGAGTGTGGGACGGGTTTCTCCTGCCAAAGATGGCATGGAAGAACACGTCTCATCTCAGTCCAAGGAAGAAGGGGAGAGCCCTTTGGGAGAGGTTCTTCAAGAGGGGTCTGCCCCTCCTAGTACCAAGGTCGAGAATCCTCGGCGAGGGCCTCTACGGAAGGATCGGCCCAAGATGACGTCACGGTCACCGAGGAAGGGAGCAGTGATCGTGTCCCGGCAACTGACGCTGCCGGGGAAATCAAAGCCCTTCCACGGCAAACAAATCCGGATAACTTGTTTGTCTTTCTATCTTCCGTTACCTTTAGCATTTTGCTTCTAGTCTCTGACCATCTGATGCATACTATTTCCTTATCGTTGTTTACTGATCTCATTTGCAGCCCCGGAGGTCGAGGAAGCAAAGCTGCTAGAAGAGGTGGCCAGCATCGGCAAAGATGCTGCTGAAGATGCGGCCAGGTAGGGGTGGGCATATAAACCGAAGACCGAAGTACCGAACCGAAAGAACCGGGACCGGCACCGAACTGACCGAAACCGACTATTTCAGTTGTTACATCGGTCTCCACTTCTCAAAAACCGAATTTACTTTGGATGTTTCGGTCATGGCACCCAGTCACCCGAAATAACCTATAAAACCGAGATATTATACACGTGGCCCAAAATCTGAGAAGAACCCAGCCCATTACACGTAAGTGGCTACCTCCCACTGGGCCCTTTTCTGTCTGTAGGCCAAAAGCACCACGTGAAGCACCCATCCACTCCCACAGGGCCCCAGCCTAATTAACTGCTAATATCCCCGATCCAGCGGCACGACGTGAGCCGCCCGATGCCTTAACCTAGCCGTATGACTGCTACAGGCCTACAGCCCCCATGCGTAATCTCCTATTCTCCTCGCTGGCCGGCGGTGGTGGCGGCGCTCGCTCCAGGAGCTGGAGCTTACATGTTGTCTCTTTAATGTTTGTGCTCCCTTTCGACTACACTGCAGACCCTTGTATTTCTCTGTCTCCTTCTGTACAATTCCGAAAGGGATTGTTTCTTGTTGTGTTCTTGGATCTTATTTTGTTTCCAGATTTTGTTTTCTTTCTTATTCAACTGGGGAAGGGGCTGCTTCAATTTCCAGAGAACTCTAGTGATGCGTGCTACTTGCAAACATAGCTTTGGTCTTGTTCGGTTACAACCGTAAACCGAACCGAAATCTTGTTGGACCGAACACTCGGTTATTGATATTTCAGAAAACCGATCGGTCAGCAAAAATGGAAAACCGAATTTTACATTACCCGAACAGACCGAACCGATCGGTTCGGGTTAACCGAATGCCCAGGCCTACGGCCAGGGTCGCCTGCTGCGGAGGGCCAGGGACACGCTACCGGGGATGCCCGAGAGGTCCCAGAGGAAACCCCCAGTAGCGTCCTAGGACTAGGGGTGGTAGTCAAAGAGAAGGTTCCTCTTCAGACCATGAGCCCTCCTCCCCAATTTGGTGCTTCGGACGCGGCCCCGCAGCCATCTTCGAGTAGCCTGGTGCTGGTTCTTGCCCAACCCGGGCTTGGAGCCCCCGGCTTGTCCACGATAGTGAGCGCAGATCTTGATGAGGAGATCCTGCGTATCATGGCGCCACTGTCCCAGCGAGTCAAAGAAGCCGATTACTCTGTTAGCGCAGTTATGGACATGTCCTTTTTGGAGTCTGTGGCAACATGCATCAAGAAGGAGCAGAACATGTATGACTAGAAATGGCAGGCGGTCAAGGAGCAGCGCAACTCCGCCCCTTCATGGTTCGGCAGGGGGAAGATCACGTAGCACAAAGAGCAGAGGCCGTGGAGCAGCACGACAATGATGACACGGGTAGTTTTTACCCAGGTTCGGGTCACCGCGAGGCGTAAAACCCTACTCCTGCTTTGGTGGATTGATGGATGGACCGTGGTGGAGGCGCAACGCTCTACCCCGACAAGGTTGCTTCGGAGAGAGCAGCTACGTGCGTATGGTACACAAGGGTCCGAATCCTTTCTAAGGTTGCCATGGCCCTCCTTTTGTAGGCTAAGGGATTACCACAAGGGCAAAATAGTCATTATCCAATGATTGGATAGCTAACAATGCTATCATACCTTACTCTGCAGACAGGACAAGGTGCATTAAATGCACCTTGCTGTCAAGTCGTGGGTGTAGCCCGTCAAGCTTTACTGCGCCAGTGTAGTTGTCTCACGCCTGTCTGCTTGACACGCCTTTGGATGGGTGTCACATGGAGGTAATTTCCCTCCTAAACGGCTGCCACATGCCAAATGGCAGCCACTTAGTCACCCGAGGGCTCGCCACCGCACTGATGGAAGAGTTGCGTGTGGTGAGGTGGAGCAGTGGAGCGGTGGAGTCTTGGCGGGGAGGTGAATCGCCAGTGGCCCCGTGGCTACTGCCCTCTCCAGAAAAGGAAGTGAACTCGTCCTGACAAGGTCTGGCAAAAATCAGGAGAAAGAAGAGCAGGATAGCGAAGGTAGTACCAAAGTCACGACAAGGAATAAAGTGGTGCAACGACCGGTGTACTTTGTTAGCTCCCTACTCCAGGGGCTAGATCAAGGTACTCTGGGGTGCAGAAATTGATCTTCAGTCTCATTATGGCCACAAGAAAACTGCACCATTACTTCCAAGCCCATGAAATCATGGTTGCCACTCTCTTCCCTCTACAACGCATACTGAGGAACCCAAGGGCCACCGACAGGATAGTTGAGTGGGCTTCGGAATTGTCAAGTTCTGGTGTGAAGTTTGAGAGCACATCCATCATTCAAAGCAGAGTGTTGGCAAAATTCATTACAGAATGGACACCGAACCCAGATGAAGAGACGCCCAAAACGTTTATCCCCAGCAAGGAGGCCCCTCAAGAATGGGTCATGTACTTTGATGGCCTTTTCTCATTACAAGGGGCGGGGGCTGGCGTGCTCCTTGTCGCACCCACGGGAGAGCACCTCAAATACGTGGTCCAAATGCATTTCCCCAGGGATAAGGCTACCAACAATACCACAGAATACGAAGGACTCCTTGCCGGACTCAGGATTGCGACAGAATTGGGGATTAAGAAGCTGATCATTCGTGGAGACTCATAGCTGGTGATGAGGCAAGTAAACAAGGACTATCAGAGCCCGTTGATGGAGGCATATGTAGTGGAACTGAGGAAGCTGGAGGAGCACTTTGATGGGTTGCAAACAGAGCATGTACCCCCTGAGGAAAACAACATCACTGATCACCTATCGAAGTGCGCTGCGCAAAAGCTCCCTGTGGAGCCAGGGACTTTCGTTCTCCACTTAACTCAACTGTCAGTATCCCCAACAGCAATGGCCAGGAAGATAAGGAGATTGGACTTTGGCAAGCATCGCCCGACAGGGCCTCCCCAGGCCCCCAACGGAGAGGTTCCCGGGAACAATCCCACTTTGCTTGGTGAGCAGCACCCTCCCGCTGAACCACGTGTTCTTGCAGTCGTAGACCGCGCTCCCATGAACGAGGAAGGGCCACTGGTCCTTGTTGTCGAGCCTCAGGCTCCAATTTGGCCCCAACACATAATCCATTACCATCAACCTAGAGAACTTCCTGAAGATCAAGAAGAAGCTGAGAAAGTAGCCCAGAGGGTCAGTATGTATCAGTTCATCGATGACACACTATACAGAAGAAGGCCCAATGGTGTGAAATTGAAGTGCATTTGCCGGGAAGAAGGGAGGGAACTATTGGCAGAGATACACAAAGGCCTGTGCGGCTCCCATATCGGATCAAGATCCTTGGTTGGAAAAGCCATCCGACAAGGATTCTACTGGCCCACGACCCTCCAAGATGCGACTGAGCTTGTCACCAGATGTGAAGCCTGCTAGTTCCACTCCAAGAACATTCATCAACCTGCTCAAGCTCTCCAGATGATCCCTTTATCATGGACATTTTCAGTCTGGGGGCTCGACATCCTAGGCCCCTTCCCCCGTGCTACCAGGGGCTTTGAATTCTTCTACGTTGCAATCGACAAGTTTACATAGTGGCTGGAAGTGGAGCCCGTGAGGAAGGTGACTGCATAATCTATGCCTTCATGCAATACATTCAAACCCTCGGAAGCAAGGTTTCATTCGCTTCCATTGCCCATCCAAGAAGCAATGGCCAAGCTGACAGGATGAACGTTGAAGTGCTGCAAGGGCTCAAGACAAGGACTTTTGATAAGCTGCAAAAGTTTGGAAGGCGCTGGATCGACGAGCTACTGGTGGTTCTTTGGTCCCTCCGTACGACACCAAATCGAGCTACCGGACAAACTCCCTTCTCCCTAGTGTATGGGCAGAAGCAGTGATCCCCATGGAACTCATATACGGGTCACCTCAAGTATTTGCCTATGATGAAGTAGAGCAAGAGCAGCACCAGCATGATGATGCCGTGCTCCTCAAGGAGAACCGTCTCCGGGCTGCTACGCGTGCTGCATGCTACCAGCAAGCCCTGTGTCGCTACCATAGCCGCAGGGTTCATGCCCGGAGCCTTGAGGAAGGCGACCTTGTCCTTAGGCGAGTTCAGTCCGCCAAGGGTACAAACAAGTTGACGCCAAAGTAGGAAGACCCTTACCGGGTGGAATGAGTCACCAGACTTGGCGCAGTTCGTCTGGAGACCGAAGATGGCATTCAGTTGCAAAACTCATGGAATATGGAGCATCTTCGTAAGTTCTACCCGTAAGGCGCAGCTGTCGGGCCCAGCCCGACATCCACCCTTTGTACAAGCCTTGCCGATTCGCATGTAACCCTTTGTACAAAGCCCGACGCAGACCCTGAGCACAGACAATAAAAGAAGCATTGGGCCCCCCCCGAAAACCTGCATGCATGCATAGCAACAACATAAACATGCCATGGTCATGTAGATTAGATCATATGTTGCTTGTTTCCCTCTGCACTGAAATTTAGGATTCTTGCCGAGGACCTGGTCCCGAAAAGAAGAAGCGGAAGTGTGCCTACATATCAATCCATGACAATCCAAACAGATAAGTCTCTTGTAACATCCCAAAATTCTAAATTCTGGAATGTTATATTAAATAAATAGTTTTGATTTGATTGTTTGATTGTGGTGTGGTTGCTTGTGTGAAATTGAGTGAAATTTGAAACTTTTTGAAAGTTAAATGAGAGGGAATGCATGACTTTCCCAAAACTTCATTTTGCATTTCTGATCTCCATGAATTCACATTCTTTTCAAATACAAAACTCTAGAGAGAAGATGATATGACTTCTTCCATTTAATTAATTGAAAAGGGTTTTGAAAAGATTTGAATTTCATTTGGAAACATTTTCAATTCAGAAACTTTAAGCAACTAATGATTTTCATGCGAGAAGATAAAATTACTTCTTCAAAACATATGAAATATGAGTTGGAAGTTTCAAAGAATTCAAATTTAAAGTCACTTTGAAATTATTTTAAATTTGGAGTTATTTGGGTTTTATTCAAATTATTTTTCCCAAAAATAAAATATATGTAAAATAGGGTAAAATGATTCCCTACAATAGAAAATTGGAGAGAAATAAATTTGAAATCATTTTGGTATTTTTAAAATGATTTTTATTGGGTTTTATTGTAGCAGTACCACTGTTTGAATTATCTGAATTTTTCTGTATTTTATTTGACGCTAGAAAAATGTTCATATTGTAGAATTGAAAATTTGGATATATTACATGCCTATATAATATTTTTATTTCTTTTCTTTTTATTATTTCTGTTTGTCTGATAAAAAGAAGAAGGGAACTTCGGGCCAACCGACTTGGGCCGCGCCCAGCCCAACCGCCCGTCTCCCCCGCGGGACCGACTCCAGGCGGGAGTCCGCCGCCTCCACGGCTCGCCGGCGCCGTCTCCCCGCCGGACTTCTCCTCCCTTGCCCCCCTCCATGCACACGAGGATGACCCCCCTATATAATTCGGAGCCCCGCCGCCTCCTCCTCTCCTCCTCACTGCCGCCCGCACCACCGCGCTGCCGCCCGCTTGCCAGCCGCCGCCGTCGCTGCGCGCCGCTGCTACACGCCATCGCCGCCAACCACCGCAACCGCCGCTCGTCGCGCCACCCCGCGCCATCGCGCCCTCCGCCGGAGCTCCGCCACCGTCCGCCGTCTGCCCCACCACCGTAGCCGCTTTAGCCACTGGAGCCGCCGCCGTTGACCACTGGCTCCCGTCGAAAAAAGGTAAAACCCTAGATCGGGTTTTTTTTTCTATTTTTCTTTAAAACCCGGGTTTTCTTATTTAGTCTAGTTATTAGTGGACGTTCGCTAGTTTAGGTTCTGTAGCGAATGGTCTTCGTCTTATAAGCTTCTGCAGGGAACGTTCGTTCGTTAGATTTTTTATTTTTCTGTTTAATTTCGTCCAGGGACCTAGATGCAATTAGTTCATTTTCAGTTTAGCCCCTAATCTTCAAACCCTCACAACTTTTTGCTTGCTTATCCAAATCCAATGAAACCAATGCCCACATCTTTGTTATGATCCCTTATATCCAGATAATCAACTTAAACATGTTTTTGAAAGTTTAAAAATTGGTTTCAAACATATTTGATTTCAAACTTCTTTTGTTCATAACTTGAGTTTTATAACTCCGATTTAGTTGATTCTTTTTGCAAATCGAAGCTCTTGACCTAAACTTTCTGATAAGGCCAAATTCACATAATTTTGGTACTGTTCGAAATTGTTTTCTGTTGCAAGAGTTAATTGCTGGTTTTCGAAGTTCTCTAAGATCTTTTCTTCGATTCTTTTGTATGATTGCTTATGTGTGGTTACAATTGCTTGCTCATGATAGATTGATAAGAGTGTGACGAGTAGAACTATCAGGAGTTATGAGTGCGAATCATCTTCTTCAATAGTACAAGGCAAGTTCACACTTTGATCATATCCCTTTATTACCTAGTTTTTATGCATTAGTTTCAACCCTCAAACATTGCATGTTTAGAATTTGTTAACATGTGGGTACTGGGGAGTAGTTGATGAGGTAGGAACCTATTGCCTTTTATTCAAACCTTGGGTGATACTATGTTATGCTTATACTGTTAAGCTATTGTCGTAGACGTGGATTTGTTTGAGAGAATTCATGAAAGATGTGAGAGTTATTGTTAACTAAGGTTTAACTTAAGGTGGCAACTTTAATATACATCTGGGTGGAATGGTTGGGGCACCCTGGGGATATACTAGTGGTTTGCCCGGACACGTGGGGAATTCAGTGTTATCCTAGGAGATCCCGGGGGACCCATGTGATCATCCTATGGAATGCCACCCAGGCTCAAAGGGACCATAAGATTATTCATGCTAGAAACTTTCGTGTGCAGCCACAAGCCATTATGGGCTCTGGCATAGTTTGAGTAAGTTGCGTGAGATCTCGAAGAGGTGGACTGTAGATGTAGGGGATGTAGGTGGTACTGTCTACCCGGAGAAGAGAGTAAATGTTTCTGAAAGACTATGTCTCGATCATCCATTTCTCAAACATCATGTAGTGCGAGAAATTCAACGGAGGAGATCGAGTCTTGTGGGGAAAAGTGCGAAACCTCTGGAGAGTGTACAAACTAATCATGATTAGCCATGTCCATGGTTATGGACATCTTGAGTATCTGGTTCTTGAATTATTGATTTGATTTCATCATGTTACTTAAATAATTTGTTGGGTTATTGATGTTAATTTGGGATTGAGTTGGGGTTACCTTCTCAATATTTTTTTAACAAACTTTGTAGTTAAATAAAATATATTCCTTTGTTGTAGGAAAAAATGGCTTTATGCAAAATTAAACCTAGAGCCTCCACCAGCCATATATGCATGTAGTGATAGATATTGTTCATCATTATTCTGTGGTGTGAATTTGCGAGTACATTCAATGTACTAACCTACATGGCTGCAACGTCTCATGTTGTAGGATTCTTATGACGAGTAAGTGATACATTAGGGTTACAATGTCTACACTCAACTTTGCTGTTGGTGTTGTTGGGAACTCCACAACTTTGTTGTTACTTCCGCTATATGGATTGAGGTAATAGTATTTACGTTACTTTATACATGTGATTTACCTCTGTTATAAATCCTTGAGTACTGTGTGTGTCAGCATACCAATCCAGGGATGGCACTTAAGAACAGAGACTTGACCCATTCGGGTCGGGTCGCTACAAGATGGTATCAGAGCACATGTTGATTGTAGGACGTGACCCTAGAGACTGGCAAGCCCATAGGAAAGATTTGCTCTAAAAAATTTATTTTCAAAAAGATCTTCTACCTCTCTTATTTTCTAAATTTATCAAATATTCCCTTTTAGTTAGACCGTACTCCTTTCCCCTTTTGACCACACAAAGATACGACTAATGAGACCACTCCAAGAAGTACAAGATATCAGACAACTAAGACCACTTTGGAATAAAGAGGATTTTTACCGTGCATTACAATGATGGAAACTACAATGGTTGAAGACTCCGAAAACTAGGAGAATTTGAAGGTTCTGAAGAATTTCCAGATTAGTATGACCTAGGAAGGCTACCCTTATGGAACTTGGCAGACTATGGAAGCTGTCAATACCCGAGATCAAGGTGTGTTAGAGAAAGACCGGAACATGGAGCGTAAAACTCAAAGTTTTGTCAAGAAAACCCTAAGGCAGGAGATATCAACTATGGAATGGTAGTTCATGTCAATGACCAGGGCAGAAACATGGATATCCAAGATGATATCGCCCGCTTATGCTATTGTCACCGTGCTGAGTTAAGCATGCATTTCTTCGGAAGGATTGGATGGTAGAAGGCTGATGGAGCACCTGTCAGCAAAAGATGGAGTTTTAACCTTAGTTGGTGTATCACCAGGATCTGGAGTATTACATCAAGAAGTTTAGGGTGGAACTTTAGAAAGCCGTATTTGACAAGGGAGCATTTCGTGAAGAACTCAGGACCCAGAAGCTGAAAGTAGCCAAGCTGGAGGAGCAAAACCTTGAGATACCGGAGATCTGTTAGGAACTGAAGGACAGTAGGACCATGGTTCATGCCAAGGATGTTGAAACCCAAAAGTTTGGAACGCAACTATAGAATATTAAAGGACATCACGAGAGACTTCTTGTCAATAGAGATGATCTGGCAAAAGAACTTGAGAAGGACAAGCATGATCGGAAGAAGCCCATTGGAGACATGAACAAGACTTGAAGAGTTTGGTGACTTGGAAGATTTAGTGACCTTTAGCAGACCAAACCCCTGTTATATACCTACGTTAGATCTGACGTTTGTGAGCTGTCATTTGTTTGATATTTTTTCGACAGCCACAAATAAAATCCATCTCTTCAAAACTATTGTTTGTATTGTGTGTATCTGTAACATCCCAAATTTTCAATTTGGAATGTTGTACATAGGTCATCATATGCATATCATATTTTATTTGCATTTTGGTTTGATCCTAGAAATTCTAAGCAACTCAAGGACCCACGGAGAGAGTTGGGGATTTCATTCATTTTCATATTTGAATTTTCTCAAATATTGAAAAGAGGATCATTTTGGTTTTAATTATTTTTCTCTCCAAAAATATTTCCAAAAAATAAATAAAAGAGAGGAGATAAAATGACTTCTCCAAAATAAAAGAAAAATTGGAGGAAGAATGTTAAAATCAAATAATGATTTTATTTGGATTTTATTGCTATTATTTGAATTAGAAAAATATGCATTTTTCAAAATTGCATTTTTAGGCCAGAAAAATGTTCACTTTGTTCTAAATATTTTATCTAGACGGTGAAATTGTTTTTGGAATTTTTAGAATTTTCTTTAGAATTTATTTGGATTTTTCCTGTGACACCCCTGATTCAATCATACACTAATCATACACGCAAATGTGTACGATCAAGATCAGGGACTCACAGGAAGATATAACAACACAACTCTAGACACAAATCAAAATAATACAAGCTTTATATTACAAGCCAGGGGCCTCGAGGGCTCGAATACAAGCTCGATACACCAGAGTCAGCGGAAGCAACAATATCTGAGTACATACATAAATTAAACAAGACTGCCTTAAGAAGGCTAGCACAAAAAGCAACACGATCGAAGAGGCAAGGCCTCCTGCCTGGGACCTCCTAACTACTCCTGGTCGTCGACGGTCTTCACGTAGTAGCATCCATCGGTGGTGGCATCTGCCTCCAGGGATCCACCATCTGGTTGCAACAACCAGAAAGAAGAAAGAAGGGGAAAAAGGGGGTAGCAAAGCAACCGTGAGTACTCATCTTCGCAAGCATCAGATCTATACTAAGTATGCATTGGTATCAAATGGAAGGTTGCATCTGTGGACTGAACTGCAAAAATGCCAGAATAGAGGGGGAAGGCCTAGCCTATCAAAGACTAGCATCTTCACGCAGCTCCGAGCGTCTTGCAGCATGTAGAAGAATAAAGAATAACATTTTAATATTTAACAAACACATTGTAGCAACAACGCCCGGAGATCCTTCCTCGACTCCCAGCGAGAAAGCAATCCTGGAGCCACATATCCATCACATATCTCAAGTATCCATTTCTAGTTATATAAGATCAGGATATAAGTCTGAACGTCCATTACCACGAACATGGTATTCGAATATATATCTTCCCTACAGGGGTGCATCGCACTACCCAACACGCTCGATCACTCTGGCCGGACACATCTTTCTGGGGTCAATGCCCGCCCTTGGAAGATCAACACGTCGCAGCCCTACCTAGGCTCAGCAGAGAGGTCCTCGCCGGTCTACATCCTAAGCACTCCGGGGTCTTGGGACCATCGCCCGCAGCACTCCAGGTCGTTGCGAGCAGAGTGAATACCAGCACGGCCTCGGATGGCCAACACGATCCGACCATGCCGCACTGCTGAACTGGACGTCTGACAAAGCTTCGGCTGATACTGCAACATCGAGGCCCATATCTATTCTCGCGTGGTGGTTAGTGCACAAAGGCCAAAGGCCAACTTAGAACAAATACCCAAACCATAGTGTATTATTGGCTTGCGGAGACGAGCAGAGACTCACAATTGAAAGTGACCTCGTTGCCCCATCTCGTGGACTTACGACAAGGGCCTAGAATGCCCGGCCGTGCCACGTCATTATCTTGCGGGTGCTCTCCGGGCCCGCCCGACTTTCACCAAGGTCTCAAGTAAAGTCAAGGTAACTGTGTGTCCAGACATCAAGGGGAAAACCCGAGGAATCACCCCCGGTGGATTCCACTCAATGTAATCATCAAGGTGAACGTAAGAGGGACCACCCTCGAGGTTCACACTTGAGGTGTTGGACGATAGAGCCGTATCGGTAATGGTGAAAGAGGAAATCACCCTCGATGACCACGACCGAATAGCTACACTACAGAATTATCATCAGGAGTGCATTATGGGGGATCACCCTCGACACTCGATAGTAGCTCTGCAGAGTTGAGAAACAAAAGGGGCATGATGTGATGTGAGGTGTCGGGCTCTGGGTGTCGATCACGTTGATCGAGTCGTCGATGATGAAGTAGGGGCAACAAGGACAAGTGGGGGTCACTGATGGATCACTAACCAACCTATACTAAGCAGTTTAGGATAAGTAGGTAGGTAACAATAGCAGGTACAAAAGCAGGCTATGCATCAGAATAAGAGCAAACAATAACAATAGCAAAATCTAATGCAAGCATGAGAGTATAGAATGAGCGATATCGGGATGATCAAAGGGGGGGCTTGCCTGGTTGCTCAGACAAGAAGCAGGGTCATCGGTGACGTAGTTGATCATAGGGGCATCAACAGCGGTCTCGGGGTCTACCAGAGAGAAGAGGGGGAAGAAACAGTAAATACACACAATCATATGCATAACAAGACAATAAGCGGGGCTAGAGTTGTTCTAATGCAGTGCTAGGTGATACTGGCGAAGGGGGAAACATCCGGGAGAGTTTTCCCGGTTCTGGACGTTTGTGAGACAAATGAACCGGAGGGGAAAGTTCAACGTTTGCTACGCTAGGGACGTGTGACAGACGAACGGACCGCGTATTCGGATTTGTCTCGTCGTTCTGAGCAACTTTCATGTACAAAACTTTTTCATCCGAGCTACGGATTATTTTCTATTGATTCTCCAAGTTTTTAAACATTTCTGGAATTATTATTAAATCTAAAAAGGAGATATTGCATCAGCATGACGTCAACAGTCAACCAGCTAGCTGACTGGTCAAACTGACATCTGGGCCCCAACTGTCATTGACAGAGGGGTTAACAGAGTTAAAAACTAATATTATTTAGCTAATTAACCTATTGGGCCCACCTGTTAGTGAGTAACTAGTTTAACTATTTAATTTAATTAACTAAATTCTGTTTTTTTAAAAATAGGGGGGTGTGGGTCCCACTAGCAGTGACTGGGTGAGCCCAGTTAGCTGCATTGACTGCGATCAACTGAGCCAGCCGGGTCCCTGGGGCCACTGGTCAGTGACCCAGGAGGTGGCCCTCGTCGGCCACGTCGGCAGGCCGGCGCCGGAGTGTCTCCGGCAACCAAAACCGCGGCGGAGCATCACCGGACTTCACCGGAAAAACGCTACAGGGCACGGGGAGAGGTGTAGTTAGGTGCGTTCGATCAGGCGTTCGACGCCGCATCCATCTACGACGGCCCCGTGGGCTAACTCGGCCGGATTGGAGCGCTACATCGACGGCGGCGGGCGACGCGTTCGACCAGAGTTCGAGATTGGCGCTACAGAGCGTGTGCAAGCGATGTAAAGGGCTAGGCAAGGTCTATGGCGCTCCAGGAGCTCGTCGGAGCTACTGGCTCGAGCGGAGGAGCTCGGAGGCGAGCCATACGACGACAATGGCGGACGGCGGAGCTCGACTTGCGGGCGAGCTAGCTACGGCGAAAAGCACAGCGGGAGGAGATGAATGGAGGAAGGGAGGAGCTCACCGGGGAGGCACACGATGGCCCCGCGAAAGATTTAGGAGCAACAGAGGTGCTCGAGGTCGCCGACGCACGTTGGAGCAGAGACGGAAGGGGGCGGCGGTGTTCAGCAGCTGTAGAGGTCCCCGGCTCCATCTGAAGGCTCCAGGCGAACAGGCGGACAACGGTGGCTCTCCTGGACAACACAAGCGGTCGGAGCGGTGCCGGTGGCTGTGGTGGCGATGGAGGACGGCGGCGAGCGGCGCCGGGTCCTAAGTTGAAGGTGGGGTCGATGGAGGAGCTCGGGGCCGGTCCAGGTCGTGCGGCTTGACCGAGAGGAAGGAGAGCCCGAGGCGGAGCTCGCGGGCTCGTTGGCGAGGCTAGGGCCGGTCGCTGGTTGCGGTGGAGCGAGGTGGGGCAGCGGTGACGACGCTTGGCGAGGAGGGATCTGGAGAAGGGGCGAGGGTGTGGGAGAGAGAGCGAGGGGCAAGTGGGAAGGGAAACCCGAGTGGGGCGCTGCATCGGCGTCCTTATCCCCTCGTCCGTGTGGCACTGTGTTTGAAAGCAAAGGGGGATGAGTAACAGTAAGATTGATGACATGGCACCATTAACATGGGATTACTGTAGCTTAATTAACCGGGCGCCACATTTCCGTTCGGGCGAAATTATTTTTTTAAAAAATCTTCGGACCGACTGGGCCGAAGCCCAGCCGGCCCAGCGCTGGTCGCCCCCGACCCCAATCGGGAGTCCTGCCCCCGCACGCGACACCGCCGCCATGGCGGCCATGGCCGAGTCGGCCTCCCCGCCGCCTGGCCCCTCCCCCAAGCCGCCCTACCCCCGCCCCCCCTTAAATAGACGTTGCCCCACCCCTACTTCGCCTCCCCGCCGCAGCCGCAGCAGCAGCCACCGCCGCAGCAGCGCCGCGCTGCCGCCCGCCTGCCACGCCGCGTCGCACCACCCCGCGACCGCCCCGCCGCCGCCCGCCCCGCGCAGTAGCCGGAGCCGCTGCCTCGCCGTTCGCCAGATCTGCCGACGCTCGTTTTTTTTGGTTTAGGTAAAAACCGCTGTTTTTTAAAACCCTAAATCAATTTTTTTAGTTAGATTGGTTCGGTTTTTCGCCGGCTTATTTATTTAGCGGACATTCGTCCATTCGTTTGGTTTAACGAACGTTGTTCGCCGGTTAGGTTCAGACAAGAAACGTTCGTTCGTTAGTTTGTTTATTTCGTTTTACTTTCCAGGGTTTTATCTGCGATTATTTTTGATCGCGATTTCTGCCCTGATCTACAATCTAGTACAACTTTTTACTCGTTAATCCAAATTAGATGAAACCAACGCCTATATCTTCGTCTCAAAGCCCTCTTTCTAGTTAACCAACTTGAACAAGATTTTGGTATAGTAAAATTTGAATTTAGTCCATATTAGTAAATGATCTTGTTTCGTTTGTATCTTGAGTTTCGTTGCTCCGTTTGAGTTGATTCTTTTTGCAAATCGAAGCTCTTCAGTTGAACTTTCAGATTGGATCTTCTTATCTGAGTTTTACCCGTGCATCTAGGCTGGAGTGCTTATGTATGCTATTGTTTGTTTGCGATAGAATTCCCGGAGTGCGAAGCGTGCTACTACGAGTCTCTAGGTTTTGCAGATCGTCAGTAAGGCAAGTAACACTTTGATCATATCCCTTTATTACCCAATTTTTATGCATTAGTTGCAATCCTCAAACACTGCATGGTTAGGATCTGAATAACATGTGGCTCTGGGAAGTAGATGATGAGGTAGAACCTATTGCCCTTTTATTATCAAACCTTTGGGAGTTACTTCTATGTTATGATCAGGTTGCTATGCTATGCTCGTAGACGTGGATTGGGTGAGTGTATCCATGACAGATGTGAGAATTGTTAATTAAAGGTTAACTTAAGGTGGCTACTTAAATACACATCTAGGTGGATTGGTTGTGGGCACTTGGAGAATCTAGTGTTGTCCTAGGATATCCCGGAGTACCGCGTGATCATCCTATGGTTCAACACCCAGGCTCAAAGGGATCATAAGATTATTCATGCTAGAAACTTCCATGTGCAGCCACAAGCTATTATGGGCTCTAGCATAGCTGAGTATGTTGCATGACCTCTTTCAGTGGTGGGCTAGCAGATGTAGGGGAAAGTAGGTGTAACTGTCCACCCAGAGTAAAGAGTTAATGTTTCTAAAAGACCGTGTCTCGGTCATCCGTTTCTCAAACATCATGTAGTGCGAGATATCCAATGGAGGAGATCGAGTCTTGTGGGGGAAAAGTGCACAAACCTCTGCAGAGTGTACAAACTAATCATGGTTAGCCGTGTCCCCGGTTATGGACATCTTGAGTATCTGGTTCTTGGATTATCATGTTGATCTCATCACTCTAAATTGGTTTGTTGGGTTAACTGATAATGCTTAACTGGGATTGAGTTGGAGGAACCTTCTCAATGTTTAACAACCACCATGATAGTTAAATAAAATTTATTCCTTTGTTGTAGGGAAAAATTGGCTGTATGCAAAACGATTAACCATAGAGCTTTCCACTAGCCATATATGCATGTAGTGATAGCATTTATTCTGTTCATTGGTCTTTGTGTTACATTGCCAGCATATTCCATGTGCTGACCCATTTCAGGCTGCAACATATCATGTTGCAGACTTTTCAGACGACGAGTAAGGTGCGCTAGGTCGTTGTCGTTCACTCAGCTATGCCGTTGGAGTTGATGGACTCACTTTATCTTCCAAGCCTTCCGTTGTTATCTTATTTAGATGGCCTTAAGCCATATTATTGTAATAAGTTCTCTTTTGAGGCATTCGATGTGATGAGTGTGTGATTGAAACTCTGTTATAAATCCTCGAGTACTGTGCGTGTCAGCATTACTAATCCAGGGATGACACTGATGCACAGAGACTTGACCGTTTGAGGTCCGGTCGCTACAGTATCCCTCTCTATCTCTCTTATCCCATGCCGAAACCCTTGGAACCAATAGAGGATGAATGGAGAAGAGCTCATATTTTCTGGACCGTTGACTCAATTGGAGACGGCCGATGGATCCATAACATGGAAGATCATATGGAGAATAACACTATAGCCGGAAAGGATATGCCCCAACACACTCTTCAGTGTTTTGAAAGAGGTGCTACTACTTGGTGGAGGATGTACCAAACCCTCAATGGATGGAAAAGAGTGACCACTTGGGAAGAATTTTAGTTGACTCTGCTAAAGTCTCGGTTTGTGTCCCAGAAGTTGAAGCCTTATGGAAATGATATGAAGAAACCTTGTGCATGCAAACTCTGTGGAGAAATAGGACACACCCATAAAGAACACAAGGATGAATGCCCTCATTGTGAAGAAAGTCACCCAGCTAAAGAATGCCCAACTAGGCAGATTATTTGTTTCTTGTGTGAAGGGACTACCCACTACCCTGCTTAGTATCACATTTACCCCATAGTACAATGAACCATCCAGCAGAAGAAAGAAGCAATGAAAGGAGCCTTAAGGAAATTTTAGAAGAACCTGTGATGAAGGAAGAGGTGGAGGACACACCCGAAGAAGACCCAATTAAACCCTGCAGCAAGTCTTGCTACTCATGTGGAGAAGGACACATCTCCCAGAATTGTCTGAAGGGGGATCTAGTAGAATTCCCGACAGAGGAAGTAGAGTATGACCCATAGGAAATAGAAGCCCTAATTGGAATGAAAAAGTCCAGGAAGAGAAATAGATTGGATTCTAGGAAGGACCTGAGTCATATCACCTGTTTCAGGTGCAAAGATTCAGGGCACTACTTCAATGGTTGCCCAAAAAGGAAGCCAAGGACCCAAGGAGGCTATGTGATCACAAGGAAACCTCGAGACTTGTCAAAAGTAATATGTTATTGCTGTAATAAAGCAGGACACTTTGCCAGAGATTGTCCCAAAGAGAAGGAAGCTTGTGCTAAATAGTTGTGTCGAAAAAGAAATATAGCAATACTAGTGGGAACAATTCTTTTACATTGAGGTGTTGAGTTGAGGCATGAAATGGAAATGCAGGAGATTGTAATAATTTGAGAATCAATAAAGTTAGCATTGTCGGTACTGATTTGGATTTTATGAGTAGTTACTCTATGAAGAAAGAATTTGACCATTTTCGAGGATATGAGAAATATGGTCTATGGAGGAATTTGTGCATTTCAAGGGTGGTAGTACCCTGTGAGGATCCTTGACCCCTGGAAAAGATAATGTTATTCCACGAAGTGGACTTAGGACAAAATAAGTACGAGTTTTATCTCGATATGTGGGATACCCCAAGAATATGAAGGGATGAAGTACTATTGGATAACAAGGAGGTATAATGCTAGGTAATATGGAGCAATTGTAAATCCATGATGAGTCTGAGTAATCACGCCTTAGTTTGGTACCAATAGAAGGAAGGGAGACAGTAGAATTGGATGGATTTAAGAATGCTAGGAAGCTGGATGTTGGAATAATGATCAATTGCCCCGATGATGAGTTCAAGGTTTACAAGTGATGAGATGGGCCATAACCCACAGGCTCCAGGACCTGCCAAGAAGCAAGCACACTCTTGTTAAAGGAAAAACCTTGGAAGAGGATATGCCTTTATCAACAAATGATCTTATAGGAGTTACGCAAAACCTGAGAGTTGTGAAGGAACGATAGATGTTTGTTTGGCTTGCAGAACCCATGGATTTATCTGAACTTAGTCCGTCGATAAGAGAAATTCTGCAATGCTTGTGAGGATGACCGAGTGTTAGAATGCGAGATTCGCTAAACCATATACAAGGTAATGATTTGGTTGCGGGATGGATTGATCACCATACCGACTTACTCTTATCGTCTTGCTATATGGAATGGTAAATTTGAGTGACTTACCCGTAGTAGAGAGACGGTGATATTAAACCTTGTTTGAACCTTAGAATGTATGACAATTATTCCCCTTGTACAAGGCAGCTTTTGCCAATCGTAGGATATACAGTGAGAATGAAGCCCAGACCCATTTCCTGCAGGAGAAACCATAAATTGTTGACCACCATGAGATATCGATAGTTGTTTAGTATTGGCGCCAAACCCGTCAGCTAAGAAGGCTAGTCACAGAGGTACCGTACCAAGATGAAATGGACACAAGAATCGAGGGAAAAGGTTATCCCACTACCGGAAGAACCAGAGTAGGAATTTTCCCGAGAATCCAAGAAGACCGACACTGTCAAGAATAAAGACGGAGTATATGAGCATTGATGGAATCGTAACAATGCTTCTAAGGGTGGTAGCACCCTAGACCCTCTATGATGATCGATGGATTTTGAGAAGACCCCGACCCTAACCTATTTCTTTCTAGCCTCTTCAAATCTCGAGGACGAGATTCATTTTAAGGGTGGTAGGTTTGTAACATCCCAAAATTCTTGAATTGATTGTTTGATTATGGTGTGGTTGCTTGTGTGAAATTGAGTGAAATTTGAAACTTTTTGAAAGTTAAATGAGAGGGAATGACATGACTTTCCCAAACCTTCATTTTGCATTTATGATCTCCATGAATTCAAATTGTTTTCAAATACAAAACTCTAGAGAGAAGATGATATGACTTCTTCCATTTAATGAAATGAAAAGGATTTTGAAAAGATTTGAATTTCATTTGGAAATATTTTCAATTCAGAAACTTTAAGCAACTCAATGATTTTCATGAGAGAAGATAAAATGACTTCTTCAAAACATATGAAATATGAGTTGGAAGTTTCAAAGAATTCAAATTTAAAGTCACTTTGAAATTATTTTCAATTTGGAGTTCTTTGGGTTTTATTCAAATTATTTTTCCCAAAAATAAAATATATGGAAAATAGGGTAAAATGATTCCCTACAATAGAAAATTGGAGAGAAATAATTTTGAAATCATTTTGGTATTTTTAAAATGATTTTTATTGGGTTTTATTGTAGCAGTACCACTATTTGAATTATCTGAATTTTTGTGGATTTTATTTGACGCTAGAAAAATGTTCATGTTGTAGAAAATCTTTTTCTGAAAATTTGGCTATGTTATATGCCTATATAATATTTTTATTTCTTTTGTTTTTATTATTTCTGTTTGTCTGAGTTAAAAAAAAGAGAACTTCGGGCCGACCGTACTCGGCCGCGCCCAGCCCAGCCGACCCAACCACCCGTCTCCCTCGCGCGACCGACTCCAGGTGGGAGTCCGCCGCCGCCACGGCTCGCTGGTGCCATCTCCCCGCCGGACTTCTCCTCCCTTGCCCCCTCCTGCATGCACCCGAGGCTGACCCCCCCTATATAAGTCGGAGCCCCGCCGCCTCCTCCTCTCCTCCTCACCGCCGCCTGCACCACCGCGCCGCCGCGCGCTCGCCAGCCGCTGCCCTCACAACTTTTTGCTCACTTATCTGAATCCAACGAAACCAACGCCCAGTTCTTTGTTATGATCCCCTCTATCCAAATAATCAACTTAAACATGTTTTTGAAAGTTTAAAAATTGGTTTCAAACATATTTGAACTCAAACTTCTTTTGTTCATAACTTGAGTTTTATAACTCCGATTTAGTTGATTCTTTTTGCAAATCGAAGCTCTTGACCTAAACTTTCTGATAAGGCCAAATTCACTTAATTTTGGTACTGTTAGAAATTATTTTCTGTTGCAAGAGTTAATTGCTGGTTTTCAAAGTTCTCTGAGATCTTTTCTTCGATTCTTTTGCATGATTGCTTATGTGTGGTTACAATTGCTTGCTCATGATAGATTGACAAGAGTGTGACGAGTAGAACTATCAGGAGTTATGAGTGCGAATCATCTTCTTCAATAGTACAAGGCAAGTTCACACTTTGATCATATCCCTTTATTACCTAGTTTTTATGCATTAGTTTCAACCCTCAAACATTGCATGTTTAGGATTTGTTAACATGTGGGTACTGGGAAGTAGTTGATGAGGTAGGAACCTATTGCCTTTTATTCAAACCATGGGTGATACTACGTTATGCTTATACTGCTATGCTATGCTCATAGACATGGATTGGTTTGAGAGAATTCATGAAAGATGTGAGAGTTATTGTTAACTAAGGTTTAACTTAAGGTGGCAACTTTAATATACATCTGGGTGGAATGGTTGGGGCACCCTGGGGATATACCAGTGGTTTGCCCGGATACCTGGGGAATCCAGTGTTGTCCTAGGAGATCCCGGGGGACCCGTGTGATCATCCTATGGAATGCCACCCAGGGTCAAAGGGATCATAAGATTATTCATGCTAGAAACTTCCGTGTGCAGCCACAAGCCATTATGGGATCTGGCATAGTTTGAGTGAGTTGCATGAGCTCTCGAAGAGGTGGACTAGCAGATGTAGGGGATGTAGGTGGTACTGTCTACCCGGAGTAGAGAGTAAATGTTTCTGAAAGACTGTGTCTCGATCATCCGTTTCTCAAACATCATGTAGTGCGAGAAATTCAACAGACGAGATCAAGTTTTGTGGGGAAAAGTGCGCAAACCTCTACAGAGTGTACAAACTAATCATGATTAGCTGTGTCCCCGGTTATGGACATCTTGAGTATCTGGTTCTTGAATTATTGATTTGATCTCATCACATTACTTAAATAATTTGTTTGGTCATTGATGTTAATTTGGGATTTAGTTGGGGTTACCTTCTCAATATTGTTTTAACAAACTTTGTAGTTAAATAAAATATATTCCTTTGTTGTAGGGAAAAATTGGCTTTATGCAAAATTAAACCTAGAGCCTCCACCAGCCATATATGCATGTAGTGATAGATATTGTTCATCATTATTCTGTGGTGTGAATTTGCCAGTACATTCAATGTACTGACCTACATGGCTGCAACGTCTCATGTTGCATGATTCTTACGACCGGTAAGTGATACATTAGGGTCACAATGTCTACACTCAGCTTTGCCGTTGGTGTTGTTGGGAACTCCACAACTTTGTTGTTACTTCCGCTATATGGATTGAGGTAATAGTATTTACGTTACTTTATACATGTGATTTACCTCTGTTATAAATCCTTGAGTACTATGTGTGTCAGCATACCAATCCAGGGATGACACTTAAGCATAGAGACTTGACCCATTCGGGTCGGGACGCTACATCTCTCTCTACTGATGAGCGTATTTCTGAAAAGGGAAAAACTTGTACATAGAAAAACCTTGTCACCTCCAAAGCATTTGTGCTCCCATCCTTTGATTCGAACGATGTTTCAATCAAGGTGGTTGTAGTGGCATTTGACCAGGAAAGGTTGGCAAGGGGCTGGTTCCTTTCCATAGTTCTGAGCCCGGCAGGCCTAGCCCTGCGACAACGATGGGAGGTACCGGCAAGACTGTTTGCCGGGAAACAACTTGTTTACCTCCTCCAGCCCCCAACAACCTGCATGCATGCATAGCATTAGCATAAACATGCCATGACCATGTAGATTAAATCATATGTTGTCTGTTTCCCTCTGCATTGAAATGTAGGATTCTTGCCGCAGACTTGGTCCCTAAAAGAAGAAGCGGAAGCGTGCCTACGTATCGATCCACGACAATCCAAACATATAAGTCTTTCTCTCTACTCGTGAGCATATTTTTGAAAAGGGAAAAACTTGTGCATAGAAAAACCTTGTCACCTCCAAAGCATTTGTGCTCCCATCCTTTGATTCGAACAATGTTTCGACCAAGGTGGTTGTAGTGGCATTTGACAAGGAAGGGTTGGAAAGGGGCTGGTTCCTTTTCACAGTTCTGAGCATGGCAGGACTAGCCCCGTGGCAACGACGGGAGGTACCGGCAAGACAGTTTGCCGGGAAACAACTTGT
This sequence comes from Triticum dicoccoides, assembly GCF_002162155.2. Lineage (NCBI taxonomy): Eukaryota > Viridiplantae > Streptophyta > Magnoliopsida > Poales > Poaceae > Triticum > Triticum dicoccoides. The sequence continues at coordinate 581,693,981 of NC_041385.1, forward strand.
TTACTTAAAAGTATAGAGGCATTCCTCCTCTGCATGGAGCTGATACATGCACAAGTACCCGTCAAGCCTATTTTTTTCATTAATATGCGGATAAACAAGTACACACCTTACAGAGTACAAACATGAGGAAAAGAGATTACATATTTAAGACTAAAGTTTGTCAGTTGCCTACAAATTTTTGTTTGAAAATGATAAGTGCCCTGAAATCCCTTTCTTGTCCCTCTCCTCCTAGGAGCTACGATGGGAGGTGAAGAGGGCAAAAGGAGTGCCTGGGCAGAAGCCCAGCCTGACCCCGTCAAGGCCTGCAAGATGAGTCCCGAAGAGATCGGGAGTGGTGAGGCTGCGAAGGCGGGGAACGACAAGAATGGCCGGGCGGAGCCCTTGTCACCACCTCCGGGGCCAGCGGGACATGACAGCATGGGCGCCGGCGAGGAAGCTTACCGGGGATTGATCACCCACAAGTATATGGGATCAATTGTAGCCTTTACGATAAGTAAGAGTGTCGAACCCAACTAGGAGCAGAAGGAAATGTCAAGTGGTTTTCAGCAAGGTAATGTCTGCAAGTGCTGAAATTGTAAGTAACATAGTAGTTTGATAGCAAGATAATTTGTAACGAGCAAGTAACGGTAGTAGTAACAAAAGTGCAGCAAGGTAGCCCAATCCTTTTGAGGCAAAGGATAGGCCAAAACGCTCTCTTATGATAAGCAAAGTGTTCTTGAGGGTACACGGGAATTTCATCTAGTCACTTTCATCAGGTTGGTTAAATTCGTGTTCGCTACTTTGATAATTTGGTATGTGGGTGGACCAGTGCTTAGGTGTTGTTCTTACTTGAACAAACCTCCTACTTATGATTAACCCCCTCGCAAGCATCCGCAACTATGAGACAAGTATTAAGAATAAATTCTAACCATAGCATTAAACTTTTGGATCCAATCGGTCCCTTACGGAATAGCGCATAAACTAGGGTTTAAGCTTCTCTTACTCTCGCAACCCATCATGTAATAATTACTCCACAATGCATTCCCTTAGGCCCAAATATGGTGAAGTGTCATGTAGTCGATGTTCACATGACACCACTAAGGGAATCACAACATACATATCATCAAAATATCGAACACATATCAAGTGCATATGATTACTTGCAACATGATTTCTCCCGTGACCTCAAGAACAAAAGTAACTACTCACAAATGATAATCATGCTTAATATCAGAGGGGTATTAAATAGAATAATGGATTTTAACATATAATCTTCCACCAAATAAACCATATAGTAATCAACTACAAGACGTAATCAACACTACTAGTCACCCACAAGCACAAATCTATAGTTCCGGTACAAAGATTGAACACAAGAGATGAACTAGGGTTTGAGAGGAGTTGGTTCTGTTGAAGATGTTGATGGAGATAGCCCTCCCCAAGATGGGAGAGTTGTTGGTGATGATGACGACGATGGTTTCCCCCTCCGTGAGGGAAGTTCCCCCCGACGGAAATGCTCCGCCGGAGGGCAAAACTGCTCCTGCCACGGTTCCGCCTCGAGATGGTGGCGCTTCATCCCGAAAGTCCTCTCCTTATTTTTTCTAGGTCAAAATGACTTATGTACCAGAAGAGGTGCACCGGAGGTGGGCTTGGGTGAGCATAACCCACCAGGGCGCACCTGGGCTCCCTGGCATGCCCAGGTGGGTTGTGCCCACCTTATGGGCCCCCTCTGGTACTTATTGGCTCCAGTAATTCTTATTTATTCCATAAAAAATCCTCGTGAAGTTTCAACTCATTTGGAGTTGTGTAGAATAGGTAGCCTGACGTAGCTTTTTCAGGTCCAGATTTCCTGCTGCCGGAATTCTCCCCCTTCTGTGCACCTTGCATATTATGAGAGAAAAGGCATTAGAATTACTCCAAAAAGCATTATTATGCAATAAAACAACATAAATAACAATAGGTAAACATGATGTGAAATGGACATATCAACTCCCCCAAGCTTAGACCTCACTTGTCCTCAAGTGAAAACCAAAATCGAAAAACATGTCCTCATGCTTAGAGAGAGAGAGAGGTGTCCATAAAAACAAAAATACGGACATAGCAGCATCATGCAACTTATTGTAACAACAACAAACTTTAACATAAAACTTTTATCATAGAACTTTTATCATAGACTTCTCATGAACCAGTAACAATTCATCGCAACATCAAAGTATAAAGTATAAATCTATTGGACACCAACAAACTATGTTCTCAGTCAACTTTGCAACTACACTTCATCATCTTTTCAGGAAGGGTCACGTATTGGAGCCTTTGGGCAATCCAACATGCTCAACTATCATTTAGTCTTCTATGATTGCTAACACTCACCGCGTACTCATGAGCAAAATGTTTCAACCGAACACATAGAAAGATAGGGTCTTATAGTTCCGCCTCCCAACTTATTCATCTCAAGGGTGATGTCAACAATAATAACTCATGCTACCCATATTCAACTGGGTATATGTGCCTAGATCTTTCCTCACCACATGATGCTTGCCAAAGGAGAAAAATAAAAAGGAATAGAGAGAAGAACTTTGACTCATGCATGAAAGTAAATACATAAAAGTAAAAAGATAGGCCCTTCGCAGAGGGAAGCAGAGGTTTCCATGCGCTTTTTGTTTGTATGCTCAACCCCTTAGTGCAAGAGAACGTCACATTATATTGCCCCTTATGATGGCAACCTTTATTATGCAGTCTGTCGCTTTTATTCTTCACCATCACAAGTTCGTACAATGCTCAATTTTCTCTTACACTAAATGATCTAACACTTTTAGAAGCAATTTTTTATTGCCTTATTGCACCGACTACAACTTACTTGAAGGATCTTAATCAATCCATAGGTAGGTATGGTGGACTCTCAAAATAAGATTTGGGTTTAAGGGTTTTGGATGCACAAGTAGTATCTCTACTTAGTGCGAAATTTTTAGCTAGAAAAGATAGGGGCAAACACCACATGTTGAAGGATCTATGACAATATAGCTTCTATGTGAATATGAAGAAACATAAATCATTACGTTGTCTTCCTTGTCCAACGTCAAATTTTTTGGCATATAATATTTTGATGGGTGCTCACAATCACAAAAGATTTCCAGGATAGTGTATTTGCATGTGAATCTTCTATTCCCTTATTAATTCTTTCATGAGTTGCATCATTGACCAATGCTATGTTTGTCAATCTACAATAAAATTTACTACTTATACTTTTCCTTGTGTAATGTCATCACTTACCATAAGATTAGCATATGATCTTTTTCATTTATTTCCGTTCTTTTATTGAAACATGAAAGTAAAAGAAGCAAAACTCAAACTAAACTTTTTTATATATCTCACACATCATTACAAAAAGATAGATCACTAAGCAAACTCTCGAAAAGAAAGGATCGAACTAAAATTTTATTCATCTAAAGCAAAAGATAACTATGGATCGAACTAACAAAAGTAAAGGCAAAAGATAGTGGAGGTGATACGATACCGGGGCACCTCCCCCAAGCTTGGCGAAAGCCAAGGGGAGTGCCCATACCCGATACTCAATTTTCTTTTGGTGATGAAGAAGGAGCTGGTGGTGATGAAGTAGTAGCGATCCAGTCCAATATATCTCTGAGTGCTTCTCTTAAGCTGTGAATCTCCCGAAGAGCTTGATGAAGCAACTCAGTGTTCTTCTCTGCTTCAGCCATGATATGCTTATTTTCTGGACCCCAAGAGCTTGTCCCTGCATCACTTTCTCTTGGGCGGGATATGTCCCAATTGGACGGTATATGCGCATGAGGAGTGTTTTTGAACCCATAATTATGAATCAAATTGGGAAAATTGTTTTGATGTAACCTGTGTAGAGGTCTCCTAGTAGGGAGTTCCTCCTGATCTCTTAGGCCCTCTTGATTGCCTGTTGGCCTCATGGCTTGATGGGGATTAGGATGAGTGGAGATGCCAGCCAGAGTGCCCCTTTGAGAGGTTGGAGGGTGAATTCCAAACGAGTCTCCCTCGTCTTCCTCCATGGCGACCTCTTCAAATCCCTCTCCCCTGAACTCCATCTGAATCAACCAAGCATCACCTTCTTCAGCGTTGGAGGAGGGAGAAGACATGATGTCTGGCTTAACAGATTTGATAGAAAACAACGAGAAAAGAAAATAGGAGATTTCTCCGCGATACATAGATCAATAGGTTCGGGGGGTATATAAAAAAATTATCTTGAGAAACAAGCAAACGGAAGAAAAACGGAGTCCGGAAGGTACCCAAGGTGGGAACAACCCACCTGGGCGCGCCTGGCTGTCTTATGCCCACCAGGGTCACCTTCCTGGTAGTTTCTTATTTTCCTAATTTTTTAAATATTCCAAAACTGACAGAAAATATTTTTGCGGATTTTTCGGAGTCCGTTTACTTACCGTATCACATACCTCCTCTTTTCACAATTCTAGAGTGTTCCAGAAGGTTTCTTTTATGTGTTCTTCCGGTGTCATAGTTTGGATAATATTACTTTCAACATTAATGGGTGTACCTGAGATATAATTATTTATTTGTTGCCCATTAACAACCTTCGGGTTAGTGCCTTCGGCATTATTTATTTTGATAGCTCTAGATCGATAAATCTCCTCGATAACATAGGGTCCTTCCCATTTGGAGAGGAGTTTTCCTGCGAAGAATTTGAAATGAGAGTTGTACAAAATAACATATTCTCCAACTTTGAACTCACGCTTTTGGATTCTTTTATCATGCCATCTTTTAACTTTTCTTTGAATAACTTTGCATTTTCATAAGCTTGGGCTCTCCATTCATCTAATGAGCTAATATCAAATAACCTATTCTCACCAGCAAGTTTGAAATCATAGTTGAGTTCTTTACTCGCCCAATATGCTTTATATTCTAACTCAAGAGGCAAATGAAAAGCTTTTCCATAAACCATTTTATAAGGAAACATACCCATATGATTTTTATATGCTGTTCTATAGGCCCAAAGTGCATCATCTAGTTTCTTAGAACAATTCTTCTGGGACCTATTGACAGTCTTTTGTAGGATTAGTTTTATTTCTCTATTGCTAAGTTCAACTTGACCACTAGACTGAGGATGATAGGGTGATGCAATTCTATGGTTAACATCATACTTGGCAAGCATTTTACGGAAAGCACCATGAATAAAGTGTGAACCACCAGCAGTCATTAAATATCTAGGGAATCCAAACCTTGGGAAAATAACTTCCTTAAGCATTTTAATAGAGGTGTTGTGATCGACACTACTAGTTGGAATAGTTTCTACCCACTTAGTAACATAATCAACAGTGACCAAAATATGAGTATATCCATTAGAGGAAGGAAAAGGTCCCATGAAATCAAATCCCCAAACATCAAATGGTTCAACAAGAAGTGAATAATTCATAGGCATTTCTTGATGCTTACCGATATTACCTATTCTTTGACATTCATCACAAGATAAGAGGAACTTACGGGCATCCTTGAAGAGAGTAGGCCAATAAAACCCATATTGCAATACCTTATGAGCGGTTCTGTCTCCCGCGTGATGTCCCCCATAAGATTCAGAGTGACATTTCCATAGGATTTGTTGTTGTTCATGCTTAGGTACATAACGTCTAATAATACCATCTACTCCTTCTTTATAAAGATGTGGGTCATCCCAAAAGTAATGTCTTAAATCATAGAAGAATTTTTTCTTTTGTTGGTATGTAAAGCTAGGTGGTACGTATTTGGCAACAATATGATTAGCATAGTCAACATACCAAGGTGTACTATTAGAAACATTTATTGTAGCTAACTATTCATCAGGAAAGCTATCATTAATAGGTTGTGGGTCATCAAGAATATTTTCAAGCCTAGACAAGTTATTAGCTACGGGGTTCTCTGCTCCTTTTCTATCAGTGATATGCAAATCAAATTCTTGTAGTAGAAGAACCCACCTAATGAGTCTAGGTTTAGCATCTTTCTTTTCCATAAGATATTTTATAGCAGCATGATCAGTGTGAACAGTTACTTTGGAATCAACAATGTAGGATCTAAATTATCACAAGCAAACACCACCGCTAAGAATTCCTTTTCAGTAGTAGCAAAATTTCATTGAGTTTTACTAGCAGAATGGATAACATTTAATTTCTTATCAACTCTTTGGCCTAGAACAACACCAACAACATAATCACTAGCATCACACATAATCTCAAAAGGCAAGTTCCAATCAGGTGGTTGAACAACAGGTGCAGAAATTTAGTCTTTCTTTAGTGTTTCAAAGGCTTCCAAACAGTCATCATAAAAAAAAGGAAGATCCTTTTGCAAAAGATTTGTAAGAGGCCTAGAAATTTTAGAAAAGTCTTTGATAAATCTCCTATAGAAACCAGCATGACCATGGAAACTATGAATACCTTTCACATCTTCAGGACATGACATTTTGTCAATTGCATCAACCTTGGCTTTGTCCATCTCAATACCTCTCTCAGAAATTTTATGGTTCAAAACAATACCTTCGTTAACCATAAAGTGGCACTTCTCCCAATTCAAGACAAGATGTGTTTGTCCACATCTCTGCAAAACTCGATCAAGATTGCTTAAACAATCATCAAAATACTTCCCATAAACAGAAAAATCATCCATGAAAACCTCAACAATCTTTTCACAAAAATCAGAGAATATAACAGTCATACATCTTTGAAAGGTAGCAGGTGCATTGCATAAACCAAAAGACATACGTCTATAAGCATAGGTTCCAAAAGGGCAAGTAAAAGCGGTCTTTTCTTGACCAGGTTGAGACACAGGTATTTGTGAAAAACCAGAATATCCATCAAGGAAGCAAAAATGTGTGTGCTTAGTAATCTTTCTAGCATTTGATCAATAAAAGGCATAGGGTAATGCTCTTTTCTAGTTGCTTTGTTTAATTTTCTATAATCAATTACCATTCTATAGCCGGTGACAATTCTTTGTGGAATAAGTTCATTCTTATCATTAGGAACAACAAGTATACCTCCCTTCTCGGGGACACAATGAACAAGACTTACCCATCTACTATCAGCTATAGGATAGATTATACTTGCTTCCAGAAGTTTCAATATTTTCGTTCTTACCACTTCTTTCATATTTGGATTTAACCGACGTTGGTGATGAACAACGGGTTTAGCATCAAGTTCCATATTAATCTTGTGCTGACATAGAGTGGTACTAATGCCCTTAAGATCATCAAGAGTATATCCAATAGCAGCTTAGTGCTTCCTTAGAACTTTCAATAATCTTTCTTCTTCATGTTCTAAAAGGTTAGCACTAATAATAACAGGATATATCTTTTTCTCATCAAGATAAGCATATTTCAAAGTGTCTAGTAATTGTTTTATCTTAAACACAGGATCACCTTTAGGTGGAGGAGGACCTCCTAGAGTTTTAATAGGCAGATTGTGTTTAAGCAGAGGTTGTTGTTCGAACAAGATTCTATCAATTTCATTTCTTTCACGCATATGCAAATCATTTTCATGGTCTAGAAAATATTGCTCTAAAGGATCAGTAGGAGTACATCAATAGAAGCAAGACCAATAATCTCATCCATACTAGGCAAATCTTTCTGATGTGGGTTTCTACTAAACTTCGAAAAATTAAATTCATGAGATTCATCACCAAAGCTAACACCGACAGTTTGTTTCTCACAATCTATATTAGCATTGACGGTGTTCAAGAAAGGTCTACCAAAGATAATGGGACAAAAGTCATCTTGTGGGGAACCAAGAACAAGAAAATCAGTAGGGTATTTATTTTTCCACACAAGACTTCAACATCTCTAACAATCCCAATTGGCGATATAGTATCTCTATTGGCAAGTTTAATAGTAACATCTATGTCTTCTATTTCAGCGGGTGCGATATCATTCATAATTTCTTCATATAAGGAAAAAGGAATAGCACTCACTCTAGCACCTAAGTCACATAAACCATGATAACAATGATCTCCTATCTTAACTGAGACAACAAGCATGCCAACAACTGGTTCATGTTTATCTTTTCCATCGGGTTTGGCAATTCTAGCAGCTTCAGCACAGAAGTAAATAACATGCCCATCAATATTATCGACCAAGCAATCCTTAACCATAGCAACACTAGGTCCAACTTTGATTTCTTCAGCTGGTTTAGGTGTTCTAATATAACTTTTGTTGACCACAGTTGAAACGATAGCATGTTCCTTCATCCTAATAGGGAAATGTGTTTTTTCAATATAAGCAGTGGGAACAACTGGATCAACATTGTAAATGATAGTTTCTTCTTTAGCTTTTACTGGTTCTTTAATTTCTTCTTTAATTGGTGGGTGATATTTGAACCACTTATCCTTAGGGAGATCAACATGAGTAGCAAAAGATTCACAAAAGGAAGCTACTATCTCAGAGTCAAGTCCATACTTAGTGCTAAACTTTTGAAAAGCATCGGTATTCATAAAAGATTTAACACAATCAAACTTAGGCTCAATACCTGACTCTTTACCTTTGTCGAGTTCCCAATCTTCAGAGTTGCATTTAATTCCTTCTAAAAGTTCCCACCGGAATTCAATAGTCTTCTTCATAAAAGAACCAATACAAGAAGTATCTAGCATGGATTGATCATTACGAGAAAGTCAAGCATAAAAATTAATAATAATTTCTCTCGAGAGCTCATGATTGGGGCATGAATATAACATTGACTTAAGCCTCCCCCAAGATAGAGTGATACTTTCTCCTTCATGAGGCCAAATATTATATATATAGTTCTGATCATGATGAACTAGATGCATAGGATATTTTTTTGATGGAATTCCAATTTCAACCGATTCCAGTTCCAAGATCCAATATCATCGCATAGCCTATACCATGTCAATGCCTTTCCCTTCAAAGATAAACAGAAAACCTTCTTTTTAGCTTCATCTCTGGGTCAACCTTCAAGCTTAAACAATCCACAAATTTCATCCACATATATCAAGTGCATATCTAGATGTTCGGTTCCATCTCCTGCATAAGGATTAGCTAGCAGTTGTTCTACCATACCCGAAGGAATTTCATATTCAATATTTTCAGTAGGTGCAGTAGGTTGACGGGAAACTAATTGTGGTTCCGGTCGAGGTGAAGATACCCCGAACAAACCCCTCAAAGTATTGTTTTCCATAGTAAGAACTGGCAATAAATTTCAACACTTAGTAATAACTTTTCCTTACCAATTTCCACTTACCAAAAGTGCTTCACTCCCCGGCAACGGCGCCAGAAAATAGCCTTGATGACCCACAATTATATGTGATCAAATGTAGCCTTTTTGATAAGTAAGAGTGTCAAACCCAATGAGGAGTAGAAGGAAATGACAAGTGGTTTTCAACAAGGTAATGTCTGCAAGTGCTGAAATTGTAAGTAACAGAGTAGTTTGATAGCAAGATAATTTGTAATGAGCAAGTAACGGTAGTAGTAACAAAAGTGCAGCAAGGTAGCCCAATCCTTTTGAGGCAAATGACATGCCAAAACGGTCTCTTATGATAAGCAAAGTGTTCTTGAAGGTACACGGGAATTTCATCTAGTCACTTCCATCATGTTGGTTCGATTCGTGTTCGCTACTTTGATACTTTGGTATGTGGGTGGACCGGTGCTTAGGTGCTGTTCATACTTGAACAAACCTCCTACTTATGATTAACCCCCTCGCAAGCATCCACAACTATGAGGAAAGTATCAAGAATAAATTCTAACCATAGTGTCGTGGACTTAACACAGCAGATGCCCTAGCAAAAGGACTTGGGTGTGGAGCCATCGCAACTAGGTTAGCTTAAAGGGGTTGAACGGGACAAAGGGCACAGAGAGTTTACCCAGGTTCGGCCCTCACAGAGAGTTTATTCACCACATGATATGTGTTTTGCTTGGAGCGTTTTGTATGATTTGAGTCTTTGCTTTTTAGTTTACCACAATCATCCTTTCTATACACACCTTTTGAGAGAGACACACATGAATCCCGATTTATTAGAATATTCTATGTGCCTCACTTATATCTTTTGAGCTAGACAATATTGCTCTAGTGCTTCACTTATATATTTTTAGAGCACGGCGGTGGTTTTATTTTATAGAAATTGTTTATCTCTCATGCTTCACTTATATTATTTTGAGAGTCTTTTAGAACAACATGGTAATTTGCTTTGGTTATAAAATTAGTCCTAATATGATAAGCATCCAAGATGGGTATAATAAAAACTTTGATATAAAGTGCATTGAATACTATGAGAAGTTTGATTCTTTATGATTATTCTGAGATATGAAGATGGTGATATTAGAGTCATGCTAGTAGAGTAGTTGTGAATTTAAGAGATACTTGTGTTAAAGTTTGTGATTCCCGTAGCATGCATGTATGGTGAACCGTTATGTGATGAAGTTGGAGCATGATTTATTTATTGACTGTCTTCCTTATGAGTGGCGGTCGGGGACGAGCGATGGTTTTTTCCTACCAATCTATCCCCCTAGGAGCATGCGCGTAGTACTTTGTTTCGATAACTAATAGATTTTTGCAATAAGTATGTGAGTTCTTTATGGCTAATGTTGAGTCCATGGATTATACGCACTCTCACCCTTCCACCATTGCTAGCCTCTCTTGTGCCGCACAGCTTTCGCCGGTACCATACACCCATCATATAACTTCCTCAAAACAGCCACCATACCTACCTATTATGGTATTTTCATAGCCATTCCGAGATATATTGCCATGCAACTTTCCACCGTTCCGTTTATTATGACACACTTCATCATTGTCATATTGCCTTGCATGATCATGTAGTTGGCATCGTATTTGTGGCAAAGCCACCATTCATAATTTTCAATACATGTCACTCTTGAATCATTGCACATCCCGGTACACCACTGGAGGCATTCACATAGAGTCATATTTTGTTCTAAGTATCGAGTTATAAGTAAATAAAAGTGTGATGATCTTCATTATTAGAGCATTGTCCCAATGAGGAAAGGATGATGGAGACTATGATTCCCCGACAAGTCGGGATGAGACTCCGGATGATAAATAAATAAATAAATAAAATAGGCCATAAAAAAGAGAAAAGGCCCAAATAAAAAAATGAGAGAAAAAGAGAGAAGGGGCAATGCTACTATCCTTTTTCCACACTTGTGCTTCGAAGTAGCACCATGATATTCATGATAAAGAGTCTCCTATGTTGTCACTTTCATATACTAGTGGGAATTTTTCATTATAGAACTTGGCTTGTATATTCCAATGATGGGCTTCCTCAAAAGTGCCCTAGGTTTTCGTGAGCAAGCAAGTTGGATGCACACCCACTTAGTTTCTTTTGAGCTTTCATACACTTATAGCTCTAGTGCATCCCTTGCATGGCAATCTCTACTCACTCACATTGATATCTATTGATGGGCATATCCATAGCCTGTTGATACGCCTAGTTGATGTGAGACCATCTTCCTTTTTTGTCTTCTCCACAACCACCATATTCTATTCCACCTATAGTGCTATGTCCATGGCTCACGCTCATGTATTGCATGATTAAATACTTTGTGTGATGAAGATAGAGCATAACCAGACTATATGATTTTGTAGGGATAGCTTTCTTTGGCCATGTTATTTTGAGAAGACATGATTGCTTTGTTAGTATGCTTGAAGTATTATTGTTTTATGCCAATATTAAACTTTTGTCTTGAATCTTTTGGATCTGAACATTCATGCCACAATAAAGAAAATTACATTGATAAATATGTTAGGTAGCATTCCACATCAAATTTTTTGTTTTTATCATTTACCTACTCGAGGACGAGCAGGAATTAAGCTTGGGGATGCTTGATACGTGTCCAATGTATCTACAATTTTTAATTGTTCCATGCTATTATATTATCTGTTTTGGATGGTTAATTGGCTTTAATATGCTCTTTTATATTATTTTTGGGACTAACCTATTAACCGAAGGCCCAGTGCCAGTTTCTGTTTTTTGTGTGCCTATTTTAGAGTTTTGCAGAAAAGAAATACCAAACAGAGTCCAAAATGAATGAAACCTTTGCGATGATCTTTCTTGGACTGAAGAAAACCAGAAGACTTGGAGATGAAGTCGGAGACGTAACAAGGAGGCCACGAGGCAGGAGGGCGCGCCCAGGGGGTAGGCACGCCCCCACCCTCATAGGCCCCTTGTAGCTCCACCGACCTAGTTCTTTCGCCTATATATACTCTCATACCCTAAAAACATCAGGGGGAGCCACGAAACCATTTTCCCACCGCTGCGACCTTCTGTACCCATGAGATCCCATCTTGGGGCCTTTTCCGGTGATCTGTCGGAGGGGGATTAGATCACGGATGGCTTCTACATCAACACCATTACCTCTCCAATGAAGCATGAGTAGTTTACCAGAGACCTTCAGGTCCATAGTTATTAGCTAGATGGCTTCTTCTCTCTCTTTGATTCTCAATACAAAGTTCTACTTGATGTTCTTAGAGATCTATTCGATGTAATACTCTTTTGCGGTGTGTTTGCCGAGATCCGGTGAATTGTGGATTTATGATCAAGATTATCTATTAATATTATTTGATTCTTCTCTGAATTCTTATATGCATGATTTGATATCTTTGCAAGTCTCTTTGAATTATCAGTTTAGTTTGGCCTACTAGATTGATCTTTCTTTCCATGAGAGAAGTGCTTAGCTTTGGGTTCAATCTTACGGTGTCCTTTCCCAGTGACAGTAGGGGCAACAAGGCACATATTGTATTGTTGCCATCGAGGATAAAAATATGGGGTTTTCATCATATTGCTTGAGTTAATTCCTCTACATCATGTCATCTTGCTTAATGCGTTACTCTGTTCTTATGAACTTAATACTCTAGATGCATGCTGGATAGCGGTCGATGTGTCGAGTAATAGTAGTAGATGCAGGTAGGAGTCGGTCTACTAGACACGGACGTGATGCCTATGTTCATGATCATTGCTTTAGATGTCATCATAATTATGCGCTTTTCTATCAATTGCTTGGCAGTAATTTGTTCACCCACCATAATACATGTTATCTCGAGAGAAGCTACTAGTGAAACCTATGGCCCCCGGGTCTCTTTTCCATTATATTGCATCTCTTTTCCATTATATTGAATCTCATTTACATCTTGCTAGTTTCCGATCTATTATTTTGCAATCTTTACTTTCCAATTTATATATCAAAAATACCAAAATATTACTTTACTATCTCTATCATATTTCACTTTTGCGAGTGACCGTGAAGGGATTGACAACCCCTTTATCGTGTTGGTTGCAAGTTCTTGATTGTTTGTGCAGGTATCAGTGACTTGTGCGTCATCTCCTACTGGATTGATACCTTGTTTCTTAAAAAGCTGAGGGAAATACTTACAGTACTTTGCTGCATCACCCTTTTCTCTTCAAGGGAAAACCAACGCAAGCTCAAGAGGTAGCACAACACACCTCCACTGTTCCACGGTGTCAATAAGCACCCCTCTTCCCATGTAGCAGATCTGCATTAGGGTATCCGCCGTTCCTCAATGTTCTTCACCGTTCTTCATCTTTCTCCTTAAAACGCTCAGTTTGATCTGAACTTAAGTCTGAAGTTGTGCGGTAGTAGTTTAGCATCCCTTTCCAAACATAGAAAGTACCCTCTCTGCACAAGATCCCATCTGAGTATATGAGTTCTTTCCACTACCATAACCTTAGGTTAAGATTTATTTTATTTGGCTGAACTGCTGTAGATCCAAAATCGTCGAACTAATATGTGGAACCTATTTATTTAGCACTTAGCAAAATTTCAGCTCTACTCCAGATCTATAGTCATTAGCTCCTCATGGCGGTTTAAATGACTATCTGTAATCCGCCAAATAGCTACCGGCTTAACTCTGGATCCTTTTAAACCACAAATGCAATGTTTTTTGATGTAACCCGGCTATTCCTTGCTGGTTTAATCATGCCAACCTTTATAGAACGTACTCTCTGTATACCAATTAACCTTGCTTTGCATACCTGCCCTCAAATCACTTGCCGGCTTAACATCATATTCTTAACCCGGTAACACTTTTCTTTCTAGGATTTTCGTCAAGAAAATGACAAAAACCGTTACTTCATGCAACTGGTTCGTCTCCACTGTTACGGAGGAAGCTCTCAATGATCATGTCAAAGTGGGCGTCTTAGCACCAAAAGAGGTTATCCACTGGAGGGCTCCTGGAGATGAGGCTATACCCGCCCCAAAAGAAGTCGAAGTTGTAGTCTTTACTGATCACATGCTCTGTGGGTTCACCCCACCCGACTCAAAATTCTTTCGTGATGTGCTGCATTTCTTCAAACTTCATCCTCAACACATCTGCAACTTTCAAGTTTTTTGTGAAGTGTATCTTTAGCAAGAGTCCACTGTAGAATTGTTCAGGGAATTCTATTACTTGAACCGCCAGACCGAGTTCACATACGGGCCTAGCCTAGAACTAGGTGGCATTTCCATTCAGAGGCAGAAAGAAGCCACTTTTCCTGCTGCCGCACTTCCCAGTCATCCTAAGGACTGGAACCAGACGTGGTTTTATTGCGAAGACACATCCCTAGCGGATGAAAATCCTCTGTCGGGTTTCCACGAAAACCGGCTTAGCAACAGACACCATCTCCCAGAAGGGATCAGCACAGAAGCACGGGACAAATATATGCCCATTTTTTCAAAGATTAGGGCCTTAATGGCCAATGGTTTGACTGGAGTCGATCTAGTTCGATGCTGGGTCGCATGGAGGATTTCTTACCCTTAAGTCATCGGCCCGACTTAATGTGTGAGTATACTAGTGATGTCAAAGATCCCCAATGCCACTGCCAAATAGAGATGGATGATGATGCAATCAATATGATGACTAAGTCATTGCTTAATGAGAGTTGGGAAACTTGCAGCAAGACCGACTTGAATCCTTTCTGCACCTGTAACAAAGCTCCAGGTGTAAGAATTTTTTAGCAACTTTCATTAACTCATTATCTGTCAATTTGCCTTCTCATTCTTACTTGAACTTCTGCAGTCATACTCCCCCTTTTGGAATAAGAAACTCCAAGATAAACTGACAAAAAAGGTCAGGACAAAGAACAAGGCTGTCAAGAAGCCTGCCAATAAGAAAACCAACACCTTAGAGCTATTTACTTTGGATGACGATGATTCGGAGGTAGAACTTGACTCCCTTGGCTCATTTTTAAATTATCTTATTGACACTGATTGCCATCAGGACAAAGTGGAAGCCAGCAACACAGATGGTGTCGAGGTAACTATCCTTTCCTCTGACTCAGAGCCTTTGCCAAGACATACAGTTTGACAAGTAAGCAAGAAAGTAAGGTTTTCTCACCCTTTAGCTTACTTGTATCCCAACTTTATTTTTAAGAAGTAGCAGCATGAAGTTTTCCGCACAACCCGGAATAGCGGAGGTGGGGAGCTCTCCTCTGGTTTACCCAACACTTCGGCTCCTCGCAAGCATGGGAAAGAGGTGCCTCCATGTTCAAACTCTTTTTATCCAAAGGCGGGTCTTGTTCGCAAACCACTTAATCCTTCCGACTCAAATTATCAGGGAACTTCAAATTCCTCTTCTAGCGACTCAACGGGGATTCATATTCCGGCTTTCAAGATTGCCCCTGGGTAACAATTCTTGCCTTCATTGTTTTAACTTTGTAAACATATATACCGATCTCTTCATTTTTCCTTTGTTAGCGGAATAGCCAAGCCAAGCAAGAAAGCCAATACTAATAAGCCGGTTGAGGACCCCAAGGTGCCCGAGCTGGAAAAACAACCTCCAGAATCTGAAGCTTCGATTCAGAATCTTGAAAATATTACTGACAAGCCGCCATCAGTAATTCCAGAGGCCTCTGTGGACCCCATGAATATTGATCCATCAGGTGCTAAACCGCCAAGCCCTGCCAAGCCTGCTGAAGGAGTGCTTTGAGGTAAACACTAAAAAAATCTTCTCATAAATATAACTGTCAGCCGCCAAGTCTACTGAACATGAAAGAATTGAATATGCTGTAGACTTTAGACAACCTCTTTGATCTTGTAGCTATGCCATAAGAATTTGTAACTGCTGAGTCAAAACAGGTAGTCCCCAAGGGCCGACTTAAACTGGAAGGTTAAGCCGGGACTTCAAATTGTAGTGCTAAAATTCACATATGTAGCCCCCAAGGGCCGGCTTAAGCTGCATAGCTAAGGTGGGACTTATTATCATATTTATGAACAAATCTAAATATGTAGCCCCCATGAGCTGACTGTAATTGAAGAAATTTAGCCGGGTCATTATAGATTTGTCTTCAAAAGAGCAATGTGCATTAGCCCCCAACTGCCAAGGAAAAATACTTGTATTATGCTTGGGACTTCAAAGAAGATGATTATAATGCCGCCTGTCTTTGTATATTGCAGGCTGAATTAAATACGAAAGAATCTCAGGTCACTGATCTGCGGCAAAACATCAAGTCCCAACAAACAGAGACCGCGAAAGCCAAGTCAGAGCTGACAACTACCTTAGAGGAGACAGAAAAGTTGAAAATGGATTTCAGCGTTGAGAGAGTCGACTGCGATACACAGAAGGCGGTTCTATTGAAAAGAGTTGAAGATGCTGAGGCTGCTCTTAAGCCGGCGACTGACGAGTTATCCGGCTTAAAGCATCAGATTAAAAGCATCACAACCGCCATCTTCGGTAAGTAATGTTATACTTCAATCTTTCACCACCAATGTATAACGATCATTAGCCGACTTATCAATATCTTTGCTGATGCAGGCTCCAGAAGTTCCAAGCTGGGTCAAGACATGCGCGTAAAGCTTAAAGCTGCATATACCCTTGTGGAGCAGTTGTACATGATCTGTTCTATAGGCTCGTACCATTGCATCCTTCACTAATAATAAGGAGGCAAGCACTTAAGCTTGGTTGATGACATCTGACCTATGTGCCAGAGCATGATTAACGCCTTGGATCAGCTGCTGATCTTATGGTTGTAGATGATCATTCCTGTTCAGCTAGCTGACCCACAGTGGGTGCCAACTGTCGTGCACTTAACATGACAGATGCCCTAGCAAAAGTACTTTGGTGTGGAGCCGTCACAACTAGGTTAGATTAAAGGGGTTGAATGGGACAAAGGACACACAAAGTTTACCCAGGTTTGGCCCCTTTCAATGAGGTAAAATCCTACTCCTACTTTTGGTTGTATTGCTTGGATTTCGATTACCAGCGAGTGAATACGCTTGACCTAGTGCTCAATCACCATCTTCATGCTTAAGTCGCCAATGGCATGACACGCCCCCTCCTGGGCGGGTCATTGATGACCCACAAGTATAGGGGATCTATCGTAGTCCTTTCGACAAGTAAGAGTGTCGAACCCAACGAGGAGCAGAAGGAAATGACAAGCGGTTTTCAGTAAGGTATTCTCTACAAGCACTGAAATTGTAGGTAACAGATAGTTTTGTGATAAGATAATTAAAATGAGTAACAAGTAATGAAAGTAAAAAAAGTGCAGCAAGGTGTCCCAATCCTTTTTGTAGCAAAGGACAAGCCTGGACAATTTCTTATAATGAGAAAAGCGCTCTCGAGGACACATGAGAATTATCGTCAAGCTAGTTTTCATCACGCTCATATGATTCGCGTTCGGTACTTTGATAGTTTGACATGTGGGTGGACCAGTTCTTGGGTACTCCCCTTACTTGGACAAGCATCCCACTTATGATTAACCCCTATTGCAAGCATCCGCAACTACAAAAGAAGTATTAAGCTAAACCTAACCATAGCATGAAACATATGGATCCAAATCAGCCCTTACGAAGCAACGCATAAACTAGGGTTTAAGCTTCTGTCACTCTAGGAACCCATCATCTACTTATTACTTCCCAATGCCTTCCTCTAGGCACAAATAATGGTGAAGTGTCATGTAGTTGACGTTGACATAACACCACTAGAGGAGAGACAACATACATCTCATCAAATCGAACGAATACCAAATTCACATGACTACTAATAGCAAGACTTAACCCATGTCCTCAGGAACAAACGTAACTACTCACAAAGTATATTCATGTTCATAATCAGAGGGGTATTAATATGCATTAAGGATCTGAACATATGATCTTCCATCGAATAAACCAACTAGCATCAACCACATGGAGTAATCAACACTACTAGCAACCCACATGTACCAATTTGTGGTTTTGATACAAGATTGGATACAAGATATGAACTAGGGTTTGAGAGGAGATGGTGTTGGTGAAGATGTTGATGGAGATTGACCCCCTCCCGATGAGAGGATCGTTGGTGATGATTTCCCCCTCCTGGAGGGAAGTTTCCCCGGCAGAACAGCTCCGTCGGAGCCCTAGATTGGTTCCGCCTCGTGGCGGCGGAGTTTTGTCCCGTAAGCTTGCTTATGAATTTTTTCAGGGTACAAGACCTCATATAGAAGAAGATGGGCACTAGAGGGCCACCAGGGGGCCCAGGAAACAGGGGGGCGCGCCCAGTAGGGGGGGGCGCCCCCCACCCTCCTGGCCAGGGTGTGGGCCCCTTCGGTACTTTCTTTGCCCAATAATTCTTATTAAATCCAAAAATGACTTTCATGGAGTTACAGGACTTTTGGAGCTGTGCAGAATAGGTTTCCAATATTTGCTCCTTTTCCAGCCAGAATCCCAGCTGTCGACATCCTCCCTCTTCATGATAAACCTTGTAAAATAAGAGAGAATAGCCATAAGTATTATGACATAATGTGTAATAACAGCCCATAATGCAATAAATATTGATATAAAAGCATGATGCAAAATGGACGTATCAACTCCCCCAAGCCTAGACCTCGCTTGTCGGAAGCTGAAATCAAAAATATGTCCACATGTTTAGAGATAGAGGTGTCGATTAAAATAAAATACGGACATGAGGGCATCATAATCATTCTTATAACAGCAACATATATAGATTTTGTCATATGATTTCTTATGCTCAAGTAACAATCTATTCACAATGTCAAGTATGGAACATAAACTTCATTGGGGACTAACAAACAATAAGCTCAGTCATTGAAGCAATTGCAATTTACCATAACATCAGAAAGAGTCAAGAATAGAGCTTTTCAGCAAGTCCACGTACTCAACTATCATATAGTCTTCTACAATTGCTAACACTCACACAATACTTATGGTTATGGAGTTTTAATCAGACATTGAGAAAGATAGGGGCTTATAATTTTGCCTCCCAACGTATTCACCTTTAGGTGATGTCAACAATAATAATTCATGCTAACAAACATCCAATTGGATATATGTATCAGGATCTTTCCAATACGAGGTGCTTGCCAAAGGATAAAATGAAAAAGGGAAAGGTGGAGATCACCTTGACTCTTGCATAAAGTAAAAGACATAAAGTAGAAGATAGGCCCTTCGCAGAGGGAAGCCGATGTTGTCATGCGCTTTTAGGGTTGGATACACAAAATCTTAATGCGAAAGAACATCACTTTATATTGCCACTTGTATATGGACCTTTATTATGCAGTCTGTCGCTTTTATTGCTTCCATAACAAGATCGTATAAAGCTTATTTTCTCCACACTAATAAGTCATGCATATTTAGAGAGCAATTTTTATTGCCTGCACCGATGACAACTTACTTGAAGGATCTTACTCAATCCAAGGTAGATATGGTGGAATCTCATGGCAAAACTGGGTTTAAGGATATTTGGAAGCACAAGTAGTATCTCTACTTGGTGCTAGGAATTTTTGGCTAGCATGAGGGGGAAAGGAAAGCTCAACATGTTTGAATGATCCATGACAATATACTTTAACTGAGATGTGAGAAAACATAAACCATTATGTTGTCTTCCTTGTCCAACATCAACTCTTTACCATGTCATACTTTAATGAGTGCTCACAATCATAAAAGATGTCCAAGATAGTATATTTATATTGGAAAACCTCTCTTTCCTTATTACTTCCTATTAATTGCAACGATGACCAAAACTATGTTTGTCAACTCTCAACAACTTTTAAGCCTCATACTTTCTATATGTGAAGTCATTACTATCCATAAGATCAATATGAACTCTTTTATTTCTTTTTATTTTCTTAAGAGAATGGCAAGATAGCAAAGCTCTTGACTCAACACTAATCTTTATTATAGATAACTCACGGACTTGATTACATAGAAGGATCACAAAGCAAAACTCAAAACTAATTCATACTAGGACTTTATTCTACTAGATCTAGATATTACCAAAAGGATCGAACTAAGAAAAATGGTAAAGATAGGAGTGTGATGGTGATACGATACCGGGGCACCTCCCCCAAGCTAGGCAGTTTCCAAGGGGAGTGCCCATACCCATGTGATTATGTCCTCGGAGGTGATGAAGGCAGTGATGATGATGGGGGATAATCGCACATTGAGCGTAAAAGCGCCTCCAATTTGCGGATAATGCCCTTGAGTGCGACGATATGATCCTTCAATAAAATATTATCCTCTGGGAGATGCTTATTTTGTATAAGAGCTAACTCAATCATCTTGAAAGCTTCAATCTCAGTTGGGGTAAAGAGGTTAAGTAAAGGTTGAGGGATATTTTCTTCTTTCGCCGCCGGAGCTTGATCCTCCATATCCTTCTTGATCCCTTCATCCTTGTTGATCTTCTCCAGTTCTTCTCTTTTCAGCTCTATCTTCAATAGCCAAGCATCCTTGTCTTCATTGTTGGAGGAGGGTGACGTCATGATGTTCTAGATCTGTTAGAAAAACAACTCGAAACGAAAAACAGAGGATTTTTGCATGATACGGTGGTAGAAAATTTAGGGAGATCATATAATGATTTTTTACCGACCAAAAGACATAGTGTGCAAGAAAATGGAGTCTGGGAGGCACACGAGGTGTCCACGAGACAGGGGCACGCCCAGTAGGGGGGGGGGGCGCCCTCCACCCTCATGGAGGCCTCGTGTCCTTCCTGCATTACTTCTTGCTTCCATAAATTTTTAAATATTCCAAAACGAAGTAAAATTGCCATTAGAATTGTTTTGGAGTCAGTTTACTTACCGTACCACATACCTATTCCTTTTTGGAGTGCGAAACGTTCTGGAAAGTGTCCCTTATGTATTATTTCAGGGTTATGGTCTCAATAATATTAGTTTCAACATTGATAGGATTACCTGAGATGTAATGTTTGATTCTTTGACCGTTCACCACCCTCGGACTTGTGCCTTCGAAGTTGTTGATTTTTATGGCACCGGAATGATAGACCTCCTCGATAACATCAAGACCTTCCCATTTAGATAGAAGTTTTCTTGCAAAAAATCTTAAACGAGAGTTGAGTAGCAACACATAATCACCTACGTTAAATTCTCGCTTTTGTATCCTTTTGTCATGCCATCTTTTAACTTTTTCTTTAAACAGCTTGACATTCTCATATGCTTGGGTTCTCCATTCATCAAGTGAGCTAATGTCAAATAACCTCTTCTCACCGGCAAGATTGAACTCATAGTTGAGCTCTTTAATATCCCAGTATGCTTTATGTTCAAGTTCAAGAGGTAAGTGACATGCTTTTCCATAAACCATATTATACGGAGACATACCCATAGGGTTTTTATATGCAGTTCTGTAGGCCCATAATGCATCATCAAGTTTCTTGGACCAATTCTTTTCTAGACCTATTAACAGTCTTTTGCAAAATTAACTTGAGCTCTCTATTGCTCAACTCTACTTGACCACTAGACTGTGGGTGATAAGGAGATGCAATTCTATGATTAACATCATACTTAGCAAGCATTTTACGGAAAGCACCATGAATAAAATGTGAACCACCATCAGTCATGAGATATCTAGGGACTCCAAACCTCGGAAAAATAACTTCTTTAAGCATCTTAATAGAGGTGTTATGATCAACACTACTAGTTGGAATAGCTTCTACCCACTTAGTAACGTAATCAACAGCAACTAAAATATGTGTATATCCATTAGAGGCAGGAAAAGGTCCCATATAATCAAAGCCCCAAACATCTGGTTCAGTAAAAAGAGAATAATTCATAGGCATTTCTTGACGTCTACTAATATTACCAATTCTTTGACATTCATCACAAGACAATACAAACTTACGAGCATCTTTGAAGAGAGTAGGCCAAGAAATACCGGATTGCAATACCTTATGTGCAGTTCTGTCTCCAGCGTGGTGTCCTCCATATGATTCGGAGTGACACTTGCATAGGATCTGTTCCTGTTCATGCTCAGGTACACAACGTCTAATAACACCATCTACTCATTCTTTATAAAGGTGTGGGTCATCCCAGAAGTAATGTCTTAAATCATAAAATAACTTTTTCTTTTGCTGGTATGTGAAACTAGGTGGTATAAATTTAGCAACAATGTAATTAGCATAATCAACATACCATGGAGCAGTACGGGAAGCATTAATGACCACTAATTGTTCATCAGGAAAGCTATCATCAATAGGTAGTGGGTCATCAAGAACATTCTCTAGCCTAGACAAGTTGTTTGCAACGGGGTTCTTAGCTCCCTTTCTATCAATAATATGCAAATCAAATTCTTGAAGCAAGAGAACCCATCTAATAAGTCTAGGTTTAGCATCTTTCTTTTCCATAAGATATTTAATAGCAGCATGATCGGTGTGAATAGTAACTTTAGAATCAACAATGTAAGGTCTGAACTTATCACAAGCAAATACAACTGCTAAGAATTCTTTTTCAGTAGTAGCATAATTTCTTTGGGCAGTATCAAGAGTCTTACTAGCATATTGAATAACATTTAATTTCTTATCAACTCTCTGCCCTAGAACATCACCTACAGCATAATCACTAGCATCATACATAATTTCAAAGGGTAAATTCCAATCAGGTGGCTGAACAATAGGTGTAGTGATCAAAGCTTTCTTAAGTATTTCAAATGCTTCTACACAATCATCATCAAAGACAAAAGGAACATCTTTTTGCAATAAATTAGTCAGAGGCCTAGAGATTTTAGAAAAGTCCTTAATGAACCTCCTATGAAAACCGACATGACCAAGGAAACTTCTTATACCTTTAATGTCCTTGGGACATGGCATCTTTTCAATAGCATCAACTTTAGCTTTATGAACTTCAATACCTCTTTCAGAAATTTTATGCCCCAAGACAATGCCTTCATTAACCATAAAGTGACACTTTTCCCAATTCAGGACGAGACTAGTGTCTTCACATCTCTGCAAAACTCGATCAAGGTTGCTCAAGCAATCATCAAAAGAGGATCCATAGACGGAGAAGTCATCCATGAATACCTCACAAATCTTTTCACGAAAGTTAGAGAATATAGCCATCATGCATCTTTGAAAGGTAGCAGGTGCATTACATAAACCAAAAGGCATACGTCTATAAGCAAAAGTATCAAAAGGGCAAGTAAAAGTAGTTTTGGATTGATCTTCCGCTGACACAGGTATTTGAGAGAAACCATAATAACCATCTAGAAAGCAGAAATGTGTATGTTTGGATAGTCTTTCTAGCATTTGATCAATAAAAGGTAAAGGGTAATGATCTTTCTTAGTAGCTTTATTTAACTTACGGAAATCAATTACCATCCTATAACCTGTAATAATCCTTTGCGGAATCAATTCATCTTTATCATTAGGAACAACAGTAATACCTCCCTTTTTAGGGACACAATGGACAGGGCTTACACATTCATTATCAGCAACGGGATAAATTATACCTGCCTCAAGGAGCTTCAGTATCTCCTTTCTTACCACTTCTTTCATCTTAGGATTTAAGCGTCGTTGATGACTCTAACTGGTTTGGAACCTTCGTCCAATTTAATTTTGTGTTGGCATAGAGTGGGACTAATACCCTTAAGATCATCCAGAGTATATACAATAGCAGCACAGTGCTTCTTTAGAGTTTTCAATAATCTTTCCTCTTCTTGCTCTGAAAGGTTAGCACTAATAATAACATGATATATCTTCTTTTCATCAAGATAAGCATATTTAAAATTATCAGTTAATTGTTTTAGCTCAAACACGGGATCACCCTTGGGTGGAGGGGGATCCCCTAGGATTTCAACAGGCAAATTGTGTTTCAGAATAGGACCATGTTGAAGGAATACTTTATCTATTTCCCTTCTTTCATTCATAAACATATCATTTTCATGATCTAGCAAATATTGTTCTAACGGATCAGTAGGAGGCACGACAATAGAAGCAACACCAATAATTTCATCCTTACTTGACAAATCTTTATCATAGGGTTGTTTACAAAATTGAGCAAAATTAAATTCATGAGTCATATCATCCAAGCCTATCGTGACAACATCCTTTTCGCAATTGATCTTAGCATTAACAGTATTCAAGAAGGGTCTACCAAATATAATGGGACAAAAGTCATCTTGTGTGGAACCAAGAACAAGAAAATAAGCAGGATATTTAACTTTCCCACACAAGACTTCAACATCTCTAACAATCCCAACTGGTGAAATAGTATCTCTATTGGCAAGCTTAATTGTAACATAAATTTCTTCTAACTCAGGGGGTGCAATATCATGCATAATTTCATTATATAAGGAAAAAGGTATTGCACTAGCACTAGCACCCATATCACATAAGCCATGATAACAATGATCTCCTATTTTAATAGAAATAACAGTCATGCCTACAACAGGTCTATGTATCTTAGCATCGGGTCTAGCAATATTAACAGCCTATTCACATAAATAAATAACATGCCCATCTATATTATCATCCAAGAGATCTTTAACCATAGCAATACTAGGTTCAACTTTAATTTTCTCAGGAGGTGTATATGTTCTAGTATTACTCTTACGAACAATAGTTGAAGCTTTAGCATAATCCTTTATTCTAACAGGAAAAGGTGGTTTCTCAACATAAGTAGTAGGAACAATAGGATCATTATAAGTGATAGTCTTTTCTTCAACTGTAATAGGTTCAACTACTTTTACTTCAATGGGAGGATTATATTTGAACCACTTTTCCTTAGGGTGATCAACGTGAGTAGCAAAAGATTCACAGAAAGAAGCTACTATCTCAGAGTCAAGTCCATATTTAGCGCTAAATCCATGAAAAGCATCAGTATCCATAAAAGATTTAACACAATCAAACTTAGGTGTTATACCTGACTCCTTACCATCGTCAGAACCCCAATCTTCAGAGTTGCGTTTAATTATTTCCAATAAGTCCCACTTGAATTCAGTAGTCTTCAGCATATAAGAACCAACACAGGAAGTATCGAGCATGGTGCGATCATTGAGAGAAAGCCGAGCATAAATTTTTTGAATAATTATTTCTCTTGAGAGCTCATGATTGGGGCATGAATATAACATTGACTTAAGCCTCCCCCAAGCTTGAGCGATGCTTTCTCCTTCGCGAAGCTAGAAATTATATATGTAATTACAATCATGGTGAACAAGATGCATAGGATAGAACTTCTGGTGAAATTCCAACTTCAATCATTTATAATTCCAAGATCCCGTATCATCACATAGCCTATACCATGTCAATGCATCTCCCTTCAAAGATAAAGGGAAAACCTTCCTCTTAACAACATCATCGGGAATACCTGCAAGCTTAAATAATCCACAAACTTCATCCACAAAGATAAGGTGTAAATCGGGATGCAATGTTCCATCTCCTGCAAAAGGATCAGCTAGGCAGTTTCTCTATCATACCCGAAGGAATTTCAAAGTGAACATTTTCAGTAGGTTCAGTAGGTTGAGGAGCAACTCTTTACTCTACTGGTCGGGGAGAAGATATCCCGAACAAGCCCCTCAAAGGATTAGTTTCCATAGTAACAGGTGACAGAAAATTTCAGCACACTATATAAATGTTTCCTTACCAAGTTCCACTCACCAAAGGCGCTTCACTCGCCGGCAACGACACCAGAAAAGAGTCTTGATGACCCACAAGTATAGGGATCTATCTAGTCCTTTTGATAAGTAAGAGGGTCGAACCCAATGAGGAGCAGAAGGAAATGACAAGCGGTTTTCAGTAAGGTATTCTCTGCAAGGACTGGAATTGTAGGTAACAAATCGTTTTGTGATAAGATAATTTGTAACGAGTAACAAGTAATGAAAGTAAATAAAGTGCAGCAAGGTGGACCAATCATTTTTGTAGAAAAGTACAAGCCTGGACAATTTCTTATAATGAGAAAAGCGCTCCCGAGGACACATGGGAATTATCGTCAAGCTAGTTTTCATCACGCTCATATGATTCTTGTTCGGTACTTTGATAGTTTGACATGTGGGTGGACCGGTGCTTGGGTACTGCCCTTACTTGGACAAGAATCCCACTTATAATTAACCCCTATTGCAAGCATCCGCAACTACAAAAGAAGTATTAAGGTAAACCTAACCATAGCATGAAACATATGGATCCAAATCAACCCCTTACGAAGCAATGCATAACTAGGGTTTAAGCTTCTGTCACTCTAGCAACCCATCATCTACTTATTACTTCCCAATGCCTTCCTCTAGGCCCAAATAATGTGAAGTGTCATGTAGTCGACATTCACATAACACCACTAGAGGAGAGACAACATATATCTCATCAAAATATCAAACAAATACCAAATTCACATGACTACTAATAGCAAGACTTAACCCACGTCCTCAGGAAAAAACGTAACTACTCACAAAGCAAATTCATGTTCATAATCCGAGGGGTATTAATATGCATTAAGGATCTGAACATATGATCTTCCACTGAATAAACCAACTAGCATCAACTACAAGGAGTAATCAACACTACTAGCAACCCACAAGTACCAATTTGTGGTTTTGATACAAGATTGGATACAAGAAATGAACTAGGGTTTGAGAGGAGATGGTGCTGGTGAAGATGTTGATGGAGATTGACCCCCTGCCGATGAGAGGATCATTGGTGATGATTTCCCCCTCCCGGAGGGAAGTTTCCCCGGTAGAACAGCTCCGCCGGAGCCCTAGATTGGTTCCGCCAAGGTTCCGCCTCGTGGCGGCAGAGTTTCGTCCCGTATGCTTGCTTATGAATTTTTTCAGGGTAGAGGACCTCATATAGCAAAAGATGGGCATCAGAGGGCCACCAGGGGGCCCAGGAGACAGGGGGCGCCCAGTAGGGGGGGGGGGGGCGCCCCCACCCACCTGGCCAGGGTGTGGGCCCCCTCCGGTACTTTCTTTGCCCAATAATTCTTATTAAATCCAAAAATGACTTTCATAGAGTTGCGGGACTTTTGGAGCTGTGCAGAATAGGTTTCCTATATTTGCTCCTTTTCCAACAAGAATCCCAGCTGCCGGCATCCTCCCTCTTCATGATAAACCTTGTAAAATAAGAGAGAATAGCCATAATTATTGTGACATAATGTGTAATAACAGCCATAATGCAATAAATATTGATATAAAATCATGATGCAAAATGGACGTATCAGTCATACCTAGGAGTTATATCCCCAACACATAGCATTAAACTTTTGGATCCAGTCGCCCCCTTCCGAAATAGCGCATAAACTAGGGTTTAAGCTTCTGTCACTCTCGCAACCCATCATCTAATAACTACTCCACAATGCATTCCCTTAGGCCCAAATATGGTGAAGTGTCATGTAGTCGACATTCACATGACACCACTAAGGGAATCACAATATACATATCATCAAAATATTGAACACATATCAAGTGCACATGATTACTTGCAACATGATTTCTCCTGTGACCTCAAGAACAAAAGTAACTACTCACAAATGATAATCATGCTCAAGATCAAAGGGGTATTAAATAGCATAATGGATCTGAACATATAATCTCCCACCAAATAAATCATATAGTAATCAACTACAAGATGTAATCAACACTACTAATCACCCACAAGCACCAATCTATAGTTCTGGTACAAAGATTGAACACAAGAGATGAACTAGGGTTTGAGAGGAGTTGGTGCTGTTGAAGATGTTGATAAAGATCCCCCCCCCCAAGATGGGGGAGTTGTTGGTGATGATGATGATGATGATTTCCCCCTCCGGGAGGGAAGTTCCCCCGACGGAATCTCTCTGCCTGAGGGAAAAAGTGCTCCTGCCCAGGTTCCGCCTCGAGACGGCGGCGCTTCATCCCGAAAGTCCTCTCCTTATTTTTTCTAGGTCAAAATGACTTATTTACTAGAAGAGGGGCACCAGAGGTGGGCCTGGGTGAGCACAACCCACCAGGTTGCGCCTAGGTCCCTGGCATGCCCAGGTGGGTTGTGCCCACCTGGTGGGCTCCCTCTAGTACTTATCGGCTCTAGTAATTCTTATTTATTCCATAGAAATCCTCGTGAAGTTTCAGCTCATTTGGAGTTGTGCAAAATAGGTAGCCTGATGTAGCTTTTTTAGGTCCAGATTTCCAGCTGCCAGAATTCTCCCCCTTGTGTGTACCTTGTATATTATGAGAGAAAAGGTACTAGAATTACTCCAGAAATCCTTATTATGCAATAAAACAACATAAGTAACAGTAGGTAACCATGATGCAAAATGGACGTATCAGGGATTCAGCTGGAAGACCGCCGGAGGGGGCGAAGGCACCAAGGGAACATTCCCCGGATACCACCCGGAAGATGCCGGTGATGGTGGTGCCGGGGAGGGGGACGAAAAGCTAAGGGCCGAAGTAGCAAGCCAACAGTACGAGATGAATGCATCGGTGCCATCTTACTCCGACCTGATGGCCTACCACCCGCCTTTCTCGTCTTCGTCTGTTTCTTCCTGGTCACTAACGTCCCGGGGAGACGTCGGACCCTTGGTCCGTCGCCTTCCTAGGGGCGGCTAACAGCAACGGCGGGGCCCAAGGTGCACTAAGGGTGATACCTCCCACCTTGGCGGACAGGAGGGCACCACCATCATCGACGTTGCCCCCAGCCTTGCCAGAAGGAGCAGCGCTAGGAATACTAAGAATCTCGAGCGCAACTCCACGAGCGAGCACCAGATGCCCTAAGGACTCCACCAACGGGTTGATGAGCTCTAGCAGCCTACAGCAAGAGCAGCGCTTCCTCCCCCGGTGGCCAGATCGTGTGGAGGGGACAAGTGCTCCGCCGCCTTGAAGAAGCGCATCATCCTACACATCAGAGTCGATGCGGCGTCCACGGACACACCGCCGCGAGCTACAGCCGCTTCGACTGTGGTCGCCACACCTCTCACGGCCTCGGACCAGACTCACTCCCCGAGCAGCGACACCAACCTCTAGAGCCTTCACTCCCGAGCTGAGAACCAGGGGTCGTCTCTAGCCTTTATCTTTCGGCATGGTGAAGAAGAAAGTAAGGAAGAGGAAGGGAGGAGTACATGGATGAATGCCTCTGCTCCTCCCAAAAGATCCCTTTTATAAGCGGTCCGGGGCAGGGGGCTGGTTCTCCACCCGCTCCCAGGGGCTGCCCTCCACTCAATCAAGATCGTCGACCACCCCCTTGCGCCAATCAGGGACATTTGGATTTCTGCCGTAGCGCTTTGATACGTCTCCAACATATCAATAGTTTTTGATTGTTCCATGCTATTATATTATCTGTTTTGGATGTTTAATGGGCTTTAATATGCTATTTAATATTATTTTTGGGACTAACCTATTAACCGGAGACCCAGTGCCAGTTTCTGTTTTTTTGCCTGTTTTAGAGTTTTGCAGAAAATGAATACCAAACGGAGTCCGAACGGAATGAAACCTTCGTGATGATCTTTCTTGGACCGAAAGCAACCCAGAAGACTTGGAGTTAAAGTTAGAAACGCCACGAGGCCTCCACGAGGCAGGAGGGCGCTCCCAGGGGGTAGGCGCGCCCCCACCCTCGTGGGCCCCTCATAGCTCCACCGGCGTACTTCTTTCGCCTATATATACTCTTATACCCTAGAAACATCAGGGGGCGCCACGAAACCACTTTTCCACCACCGCAACCTTCTGTACCCGTGAGATCCCATCTTGGGGCCTTTTCCGGTGATCTGCCGGAGGGGGAATCAATCTTGGAGGGCTTCTACATCAACACCATTGCCTCTCCGATGAAGCGTGAGTAGTTTACCACAGACCTTCGGGTCCATAGTTATTAGTTAGATGGATTCTTCTCTCTCTTTGATTCTCAATACAAAGTTCTCCTTGATGTTCTTGGAGATCTATTCGATGTAATACTCCTTTGTAGTGTGTTTGCCGAGATCCGATGAATTGTGGATTTATGAACAAGATTATCTATGAATATTATTTGCTTCTTCTCTGAAATCTTATATGCATGATTTGATATCTTTGCAAGTCTCGTCGAATTATTGGTTTAGTTTGGCCTACTAGATTGATCTTTATTGCAATGGGAGAAGTGCTTAGCTTTGGGTTCAATCTTGCGGTGTCCTTTCCCAGTGATAGTAGGGGCAGCAAGGCACGTATTGTATTGTTCCCATTGAGGATAAAAAGATGGGGTTTATATCATACTGTTTGAGTTTATCCCTCTACATCATGTCATCTTGCTTAATGCGTTACTCCTTCTTATGAACTTAATACTCTAGATGCATGCTGGATAGCGGTTGATGTGTGGAGCAATAGTAGTAGATGCAGAATCGTTTCGGTCTACTTGACACGGACGTGATGCCTATGTTCATGATCATTGCCTTAGATATCTTTAGAACTATACACTTTTCTATCAATTGCTCGATAGTAATTTGTTCACCCACTGTAATACATGCTATCTTGAGAGAAGCCACTAGTGAAACCTATGGCCCCCGAATCTCTTTCCTATTATATTACATCTCTTTTCCATTATATCACATCTTGTTTAGTATTTTGCAATCTTTACTTTCCAATCTATATAACAAAAATACCAAAAATATTTACTCTACTATCTTTATTAGATCTCAGTTTTGCGAGTGACCGTGAAGGGATTTACAACCCCTTTATTGCGTTGGTTGCAAGGTTCTTGATTGTTTGTGCAGGTACTAGGTAACTTGTGTGTCGTCTCCTACTGGATTGATACCTTGGTTCTCAAAACTGAGGGAAATACTTAAGCTACTTTGCTACATCACCCTTTCCTCTTCAAGGGAAAAACCAACACAAGCTCAAGAGGTAACAAGAAGGACTTCTGGCGCCGCTGCCGGGGAGATATACGCCAAGTCAAGACATACCAAGTACCCATCATAAACTCTTCTCCCTCGCATTACATTATTTGCCATTCGCCTCTCGTTTTCCTCTCCCTGACTTCTAAAATGATTTTCAAAAACCATTGCCTTTTCCTTCGCCCCTCTTCCGTTCGTCTCTTCTCGCTTGCTTCGTGTGTGCTTGTGTGTTGGATTGATTGTTTGTCACAATAGCTCAAGATAATACTAAATTGTGTGACTTGTCCAATACCAACAACAATGATTTTATTAGCACTCCAATTGGTCATACTACCGATGCCGAATCTTGTGAGATTAATACCGCTTTGTTGAATCTTGTTATGAAAGATCAATTTTCTGGCCTTCCCAGTGAAGATGCCGCTACCCATCTAAACAACTTCGTTGATTTGTGTGATATGCAAAAGAAGAAAGATGTGGATAATGATATTGTTAAATTGAAGCTATTTCCGTTTTCGCTTAGAGATCGTGCTAAAGCTTGGTTATCTTCTTTGCCTAAAAATAGTATTGATTCATGGAATAAGTGCAAAGATGCTTTTATCTCTAAGTATTTTCCTCCCGCTAAGATCATCTCCCTTAGGAATGATATTATGAATTTTGAGCAACTTGATCATGAGCATGTTGCACAAGCTTGGGAGAGGATGAAATTAATGATAGGAAATTGGCCTACACATGGTTTGAATTTGTGGATGATTATACTAAATTTTTATGCGGGATTGAATTTTGCTTATAGAAATCTTTTAGATTCGGCCGCGGGAGGCACTTTTATGGAAATCACTTTAGTAGAAGCTACTAAACTCCTAGACAAAATTATGGTTAACTATTCTCAATGGCACACCGAAAGATCCACTAGTAAAAAAGTTCATGTGATTGAAGAAATTAATGTTTTGAGTGGAAAGATGGATGAACTTATGAAATTGTTTGCTAGTAAAAGTGTTTCTTCTGATCCTAATGATATGCATTTGTCTACTTTGATTGAGAATAATAATGAATCTATGGATGTGAATTTTGTTGGTAGGAACAATTTTGGTAACAACGCGTATAAAGGAAATTTTGATCCTAGTCCGTTTCCTAGTAATTCCTCTAATAATTATGGTAATTCCTACAAAAACTGTTATGGAAATTTCAATAAAACAACCTCTGATTTTGAGAATAGTGTTAAAGAATTTATTAGTTCATAAAAGAATTTCAATGCTTTGATTGAAGAAAAAATTCTTACGATTGATGAGTTGGCTAGGAATGTGGATAGAATTTCTCTTGATGTTGATTCTTTGAAACTTAGATCTATTCCACCTAAGTATGATATCAATGAGTCTCTCAAAGCCATGAGAATTTCCATTGATGCGTGCTAAAAAAGATTGCTTTGTGAAAGCGTGCTCTTGTAGTTTACATGATAATAATGATGAAGATCTAAAAGTGATTGATGTGACTCCTATTAAATCTTTGTTTTACAATATGAATCTTGATAAAGATGTGACTAGAGATGAGCCAACTTTAGTTAAAAGGCGTCCCAATGATTCAGTGTTTTTAGATCTTGTTGCAAAAATTGATAAAATGGGATTGAAGAGGTCAAAACATTAAGTAGCAATGAACCCACTATTTTGGATTTCAAGGAATTTAATTATGATAATTTCTCTTTGATAGATTGTATTTCCTTGTTGCAATCCGTGTTAAATTCTCCTCATGCTTATAATCAAAAGAAAGCTATTACTAAACATATCATTAATGCTTTGATGCAACCTTATGAAGAAAAGCTTGAATTAGAAGTTTCTATCCCTAGAAAACTTTATGATGAGTGGCATCCTACTATTAAAATTAAGATTAAAGATTATGAGTGTTATGCTTTGTTTGATTTGGGTGCTAGTGTTTCCATGATTCCAAAAACTTTGTGTGATGTGCTAGGTTTTCATGAATTTGATGATTGTTCTTTAAACTCGCATCTTGCCGATTCTGCCATTAGGAAACCTATGGGAAGGATTAATGATGTTCTTATTGTTGCAAATAGGAATTATGTGCCCGTAGATTTTATTGTTCTTGATATAGATTGCAATCCTACATGTCCTATTATTCTGGGTAGACATTTCCTTAGAACAATTGGTGCAATTATTGATATAAAAGAAGGAAATATTAGATTCCAATTTCCGTTAAGGAAAGGCATGGAACACTTTCCTAGGAAGAAAAATAAATTACCTTATGAATCTATTATGAGAGCCATGTATGGATTGCATACCAAAGATGACAACACCTAGATCTAATCGTGTTTTTATGCCTAGCTAGGGGCATTAAACGATAGCGCTTGTTGGGAGGCAACCCAATTTCATTTTTGTTCTTTGATTTTTTGCTCCTGTTTAGTAATAAATAATTTATCTAGCCTCTGTTTAGATGT
Source organism: Triticum dicoccoides (assembly GCF_002162155.2). NCBI lineage: Eukaryota > Viridiplantae > Streptophyta > Magnoliopsida > Poales > Poaceae > Triticum > Triticum dicoccoides. Next base: position 581,727,348 of record NC_041385.1, read on the forward strand.
GGTTTTATGTTTTAATTAGTGTTTGTACCAAGTAGAACCTTTGGGAAGACTTCGGTGAAGTCTTTGTGATCTTGCTGTAAAAAGCAAAAACTTTTGCGCTCACAAGAATAGATGTCATTTTTTACTGGAGAGTGATTTGAGGTTGATTCTTTTTGCAGATGATTAATAGACAAATTCCTCACATTCACCAATTTAGTTAAGAGTTTTTAGAGTTAGATAAGTATTCTAAAGTTACAGATTACTACAGACTATTCTGTTTTTGACAGATTCTGTTTTTCGTGTGTTGTTTGCTTATTTTGATGAATCTATGAATAGTATTGGGGGGTCCCACCCGGACATGGGACAAAGTCTTCTATCTTGTATCTTCATAGCCCAATAGTCCGACCAACATATATGGTCCGGTTGTCCGAGGACCCCCTAATCCAGGACTCCCTCAGTAGCCCCCGAACCAGGCTTCAATGACGATGAGTCCGGCGCGCAGATTATCTTCGGCATTGCAAGGCGGGTTCCTTCTCGGAATTCTTCAAAGAACCTGTTTGTAAAGAGCAGTGTTCGGCTCCTCATTTAATGTTACACTTCAACGGCTTCTGTACTACAATAATTCTAGCTTCCACGTGTCGAGAGAATGTGAGGAGTCGGGGAATTTTTACACTTGCCACCCTAACCATATAAGTAAATCGTCTATTTAAAGAGATGGGATCTTAAGATCCAATCCACACCATCTTCCCTCAGCGAGGAATCATTAGAGCACACCCACCAAAAACCATTCCATCATGGACAGTGCCCGCAGCTCCTCCTGGCCTCACAACGTCAAGCCGGGCAATTGGGAGAAGTGTACCGTATCCCACGGTCAATTGGTGAAGTTGCAGACTTAGGGGTTTCTCCCTCCTGCATACCTAGTCCATGTTCGAGCCGGATTTGCTTCTTATGACGGCGGGGAGCAAGCGGAGAATGTCCCCAATCCGTCCCGGGGGGGGGGGGAGCGAGTATTCCTTGTCCCTTCTTTGCTGAGGGGTGTAGGATTTCCAATCCACCCGTTCCTCCGCGGGCTCCTGGAGTACTACGGCCTCCAGCTGTACAATTTCACCCCAGCCTCCATCCTGCATATCGCAGGTTACGTCGCTCTTTGCGAGCTATTTCTAGGCCGTGAAGCCCATTTTGAGCTATGGAAGAAGCTGTTCTGCCTCATCCCTCATAATCGAGAGTGATCGATATTCCAAGTGGGCAGAGCCGAGATATGGCGCATCGCCGGGACCGGATACCTATCCGGCACACCGAAGAAGGCATCCGAAGAATGGCCTTCCGAGTGGTTTTATATAGAAGACGTCTCCCTTCTTGACCCAGTTCGAATGGGTCTTCCTGAGTTCACAAACACTCCATTGAAGAAGCGCCTCAACTGGCGTCCCTAGAGCCCCAAGGAGGAAGATAGCAGAGAGGTCCTTGATTGATGAGCAAGATACAGACGCTTTCTCAATCCAGATTAACAATAATCGAGGTTATGGCAATATGCATAATGTGGGGGGTCCAACCACGCCAGTATTGAGGGTGTCCTATGTGGCACTTCAACGGAGAAGACGATGCCACCTGCTGCGGTCAGAAAGGTCCGGACTCCACCACCGCTCTGGTGAAAATACTGTCCGATTTATACAAAGGAGAAGAAGAGGAGTTCATCCGCATTAAGCCACGGGACGGGTTTTCCATGTACAACCCTCCCAGCTGGGTGAGCTGCTATCGCTTACTCAACTCTATTCATTCCCCAGTCCTTTATCATAAATATTTACACCGTCCATATATAACAGGAATGGCGGAAATTTACCGGGGAGATCCACAGCCCGGCTCCACAGCCATAGGACCACAACCAGGCCCTTGACCCCGGATTCGAAGAGGATCCAGATATATTCGTGGAGCTTGTCGAAGGGGTGTTTTACCAGGCGAGCTGTGACGGCACTGAAGTGGCCATCACTGCTGACTATCCCGGCCTCCTCCCAATGTCACATGTAAGTAAACATAAGACTTATCTTCCAAAAAGGATTCACTCTTTCTGCCTTACCCACCGCACAATGCTTATGCTTTTAAAGGGAAGATGGTCGACGCGCCATGCCGAACCCGAGGAAACTCACCAACGGGGAGTGCCTATGCCGGGTAGGCTTCCAAAGAGGAAGGCGAACAGAAACGCGATTGAGCCGTCATCAAAGAGGTATGGTTTTAAACGTGCTCTGTGGCTGTCATCTTAAAGTATGACACTGTCGGTTGTGTCTTGGCAGAAAGAACATCCGCTAGACTATATCCGGGGATCCTACCCGTCATGCCTCCGCCAGCCGGATTCCGGAACCAGCCTCGAGGGCGGAGGTTAATACGGAGGCGACACCGTACGACCCTCATATAGAGGATTCGGATAGAATATCCGCTACGAATTCCGAAGTGGAGAGCGCCATGAATCATTGGCGTCGGCGGGCCGACCTCCGCGACCCTTGTTTTTCTGAAGATGCTTTTAATGCCTTCAACTCGGGTGATGCATACATCCGAGCTGCTCGGGACGGGCTTTCTAGAGCCACCGACCAGTATTTGAAGGATATACGGGTAAGTAAAATCTGATAATTATGTATATTAGTAGCCCCTGAGACTTGAAACAGTTGGCACAACTGATTTAAGGATCATTGTATGAATAGGTTCTCACAGAGAGGAATAACCTGCTGTCTCAAGAGCTGGAGAAGTGTCAAACCCAGCTAACGGCCACAACTGCCAAACTAGAGGAATCCAAAAAGGCCTCAACTGGTAATATTTCTCCTATTGAGAAAAAATGTAATCACGTATACCAACGGTGTTGACACATTGCAGATCTGATAACAGATTCCGCAGATAATTCCGGAGTGAATCCGGAGATCCTTCCAGAGGATGAAAAGAGAGCTCAAAGGCATCAAGACGCTGGTGAGCGTATACTTACATGGGTCAGGATGGAGAAAAACAAGCTCCTAGATGCCAATACCCAGTTGGGCGTAGAATTGAAAGATGTTCGGGCCCAGCTAGCTGACTCCGTGAAGGAAAATAAAAGGCTTCAACGCGGCATTTTTAGTAAGTGCTCGAACGAACATTTTTATAGTTCGGTGAAGAAACGAGCTAACAGAGTTATGTCTGTAGGTATGCTGACTGGCCGTCCTGGAGAGGAGATGCCCGGATCCTCAGGTGATATGCTACAAGAGCTTTCACAACTGCATGAGCAAGTTCGACAGGTGATGCAGAGTGTGGCCAAGGCCTTGTGGCCATCCACCTCCCTACCAGCAAGTAGGACGGAGCTTGTACAACTATTCAAGGGAGCGCAGCGGCGGTTCCGACCATGGAAAATATCAGCCTGTCGAGAAGGTGCGAGGGAGGCTTGGGCCATGGTGAAAACACGGTACACCAAGGTTGATCCGAACCATATGGCCCGGGTCGGACCGGTAGGGTCAGATCACGACAAAAAAAAAGACACATCCATGACATTTTGGGCTGAACGAATTTTTTTCTGTCATACATATGACACTTCTATGATGATAATTGTGACAAAACCTGGTATCATCATAGATGTGGTGGGCTCCTACTTCTATGACAAAAAATCATGACAGAAAATGGGCTTTTCGTCCTGGGCAGGCCGGAGACGCAACTGCATGACATTCTTTGGGCCGTCCATGACGGAAAAAACCGTGGTAGAAGCGAGGGGGAGGAAAATTTCGGGGAGTTGCCGGTTACGGTGGGAGGTCGGGGGCCGAGCGATGCGCATTTCTCTCGTACACGTACACGCGTGTGTGCGAGGCGTTGGCTCTAACTGAATCCAAGCGAGGCGTTGGGCTCTAACTGAACCCGAGCGATTGCACTGCAGGCTACGCGTTACTGAACGCGAGCGATCGATCGATGGTTGTTAACTGAACCCGATGGAGCGATTCCTTCGCTAATGCTGCTAACTAAAGCCGATCGATTGGATGAACAGTGAGCCTTGCAGGGGGGGGGGTTGGATGAACAGTGAGCGGTGGCGTTGCCTTTGGATGAACATGACCCCATGGTGTGGAGGGCTGGATGAACAGTAGACGGTGGAGGGTGGCCGTGGAGGGGTGGTTGAACAGGACCCCGTGGTGTGGAGGGCTGGATGAACAGTAGACGGTGGAGGGGTGGATGAACAGTAGACGGTGGAGGGGTGGTTGAACAGTAGCCGGTGGAGTAGCGCGCGGTGGAGGCTGGATGAACAGGAGCCCTTGGAGGCTGGAGGAGGTCGACGGTAGCCCGTGGAGGCTGCAGGAGGTCGACGGTGGAGATGAACAGTATCCCGTGGAGTCCCATTTTGCGGTACGCCACACCCCTCCCAATGAACAGGACCCCCGTTTCGACCATAGGAGGTCCGTTTCGTCCGTTTTGCAGTACGCCACACCCCTCCCGATGAACAAGACCCCCGTTTCGACCGTAGCGCTCCAACACAAGTCCGTTTCGTCCGTTTTGCAGTACGCCACACCCCTCCCGATCAACAGGACCCCCGTTTCGACCGTAGGAGGTCCGTTTCCTCCATTTTGCGGTACGCCACACCCCTCCCGATCAACAGGACCCCGTTCCAAACGTAGGAGGTCCGTTTCCTCCGTTGTGCGGTACGCCATGCCTCGTTTCCATCGCCTATTCCGTCCAAGCCCTCCCGATGAACACGACCACGCATTCTGTTCCGACCCAGCCGGTTGGCTCCCCATGAACACGACGACGACGCTGTTTCTCCGTTCCGACCCATCCATGTACACGAGCCCTCGCCGTACGAATGCGCGAGTAGGCGTTCGAGACCCCGCCCATATGTACACATACGTGGCCATATTTTCTTTCTTGATCCTTGACCGCTGTACGTACGTGTACATGCTACGTGCGCGCCTCTACTACGACACGTGCGCGCCTCTACAATGACCAGTATGTACGTACACGTTTGCGACCAGAATGACAACGCTACGTACGCTTCGACCAGGTGGGTCCCGACTGTCAGGCACTTCCTTGCGTGCGAAAATGTACCTGGTGGGTCCCAGCAGTCAGAGGGGCAAATCTTTTTTCCCAGACGCACTTCCTTGCGTGCGAAGATGTAGCTGGTGGGTCCCAGCAGTCAGGGGGGCGAATCGTTTTTTTTGCCCAGACACACTTCCTTGCGTGCGAAGATGTAGCTGGTGGGTCCCAGCAGTCAGGGGGAAATGTTTTTCGTGAAATACGGTGGCCCGTCCGGTGGGTCCCCGCTGTCAGGTGGAGGAATAATTATTTTGCACGTAAGAAGGAGGCACTTCCTTTCTGCGGCCTTGGACCCAGCTATCAGCCTCTCCACGTACAGTCCACGTCCGATGGAAGCCGTTCCTTGACCACGTTGACCATGCCGCGTCGAGAGCACCAGGGCGGTGGACAATAGCGAGGCCTAGGAAGGGGATGACATGGAGCCGGGGAAGACGCGGCAGTGGATGCCCATGTGTAGAGGAGTACGAGGGTTCACTGGTTCGCTGCAGTGTGAGGCTGCCGTCGCCGCAGAATAACAGGGGGTGTGGGTGAGTAGAGGGATGGCCTGGCCAACGGTGGGAGTAGTAGGGGGCGGTGACGCCTCCGCCGCATCGCATACGACCATGGGAGGCAGGAGCACGAGGCACGACCGGCGCTGGTTTGGGCGGCTGGAGCAAGAAGACCAGAGGTTGAAGAAGCACTACGGCCGTTGGATGGACATCGTACGGTCACTGGAGCTAGAATTGTGCATATTGACTAAGTTGACAAAGCCCTCCGTCCCCGTCAACTTAGAAGGCCCACAAGTCAGCTTGCCACTATACTGGGTCCCAGCTAACAGGGGGAGTATTCATTTTTTTGTGCGTAATAAGGAGGCACTTCCTTGCCTGCGAAGATATAGCTGGTGGGTCCGAGCTCTCAGGGTCGATAACGTTTTTTTCGCGAAATACAGAGGCCCTTTCGGTGGGTCCCCGATGTCAGGTGGAGGAATCCTTATTTTGCGCGTAATAAGGAGGCATTTCCTTGCGTGCGGCTGTGGACCCAGCTGTCAGCCTCTCCACGTACAGTCCACTTCAGATGCATGTCGGTTGTTGACCATGTTGACCAGGCCGCACCGAGAGCACCAGGGCGGTGGACGACGACGAGGCCTAGGAAGGGAACGACACGGAGGTAGGGAAGACTCGGCAGTTGTTCCCCACGCGGAGGGGAGTACGACTATACGAGGGTTTACTGGTTCGTCTGTCGTTGCCGGAGAATAACAGCAGGTGTGGGTGAGTAGAGGGATGGCTAGGCCAGCGATGGGAGTACGCTGGGGTGGTGAGGGCTGCACGGTAGCACAGCCGGCCACGGGGAGGAGGGAGCAGGCAGTCCTGCCGGTGCTTGTTTGAGTGGCTGGAGCAGCAAGAGCAGAGATTGAAGAAGCACGACGGCCGTTGGATGGACATCGTACGATCACTAGAGCTAGAATCGTTCATATTGACTAAGTTGACAAAGCCCTCCGTCCCCGTCAACTTAGTATGCCCACAAGTCAGCCTCCCACCATGGTGGGGCCCAGCTAGAAGGGGGAGTATTCATTTTTCTGTGCGTAATAAGGAGGCACTTCCGGTGGGTCCGAGTTGACAGCGGGGGGAATGTTTTTTTCACGAAATACGGTGGTTCGTCCGGTGGGTCCCAGCAGTCAGGGACAAACGTTTTTTTGCGAAATACGGTGGCCCGTCTGGTGGGTCCCAGCAGTCAGGGGGGAAATGTTTTTTCTGTGAAATACTGGTGGCCCGTCCGGTTGGTCCCTGCTGTCAAGTGGAGGAATAATTATTTTGCGCTAATAAGGAGACACTTCCTTGCGGCTGCCGTGGACCCAGCTGTCAGCCTCTCCACGTACAGTACTCTTCCGATGGAAGTTGGTCGTTGACCACATTGACCACGCCGCGCCGAGAGCACCACGGCGGTGGATGATGGCGAGGCCTAGGAAGGGGACGACGCGGAGCCAGGGACGACATGGCAGTGGATGCCCACGCAGAGAGGAGCACGAGGGTTCACTGGTTCGGCTGCGGTGTGATGCTGCCGTCGCCGCAGAATAATAGGGGGATTGGGTGAGTGGAGGGTTGGCCTGGCCAGCGGTGGGAGTAGTATGGGGACGGTGAGGCCTCCGCGGCAGCACAACCGGCCACGGGAGGCAGGAGCGTGCGGCACGACCGGCGCTGCTTTGGGCGGCTGGGGCAAGAAGACCAGAGGTTGAAGAAGCACTACAGCCGTTGGATGGAAATCGTTGACCACGCCGCACCGAGAGCACCAGTGCGATGGACAACGGCGAGGCCTACGAAGGGAACGACACGGAGCCGGGGAAGACACGGCAGTGGCTGCCCACGCGGTGGAGAGTATGAGGGTTGACTGGTTCGACTGTCGTCGTCAGAAAATAACAGGAGGTGTGGGTGAGTAGAGGGATAGACATGCCAGGGATGCAAGTATGATGGGGCCGTGAGGCCTGCCCGGCAGCACTGCCGACCACGGGAGGCGGGAGCAGGCGGTTCCGACGGCGCTGGTTTGGGCGGCTGGGGCAGGAAGATCAGAGACTGAAGAAGCACGATTGCCGCTAGATTGACATCTAACGGTCTGATGCTGGTAGAGTCAATTGTTGACTAAGTTTCTTTTTTGCGAAACCTTGTGTATGCATGAACTTGGTAGGCCCACAAGTCAGCCTCCAAATCTCTGGTAGACAACATAAAGCCCATTTGCTATTTTTTATAATTTGCAGCCCATTTGCTAATTCTTAAGTAATTTATTACATCCCATTTTCTGCCCAGGACCACAGTCAAAAAATTCAACCTTATTTTGCATATTTCGGTGGAGTCCGAACTGTTGTAATCCCGAAATGATAAACATTTTTTAAGAACTTATTGATTTGCCAAAAAAATCGTTTTGTTTTTGTGAGCAAATAAGACGTGGGACAATTGAGTTGGTTTAAGGGAAAACCAGTGGTAAAAAAATCAGCGCCTGGGTGGGAAAAAACAACAAAAATAAGGATGTAAATATGAAAAGGGAATTTCATGTGTTTTCAATATAATGATACGTGTATATGAACTAGTAAAACTATAGATAGAGATTAGAAAACGGATGTAGGACAAGCGTTTTAAGAGGAAAATAGAACTGGGCTGTGTGTTTGATTCAGTAAAAAAAACTGCCTGCGGATGTTGTAAGACAAAATATAACTAAGGCTGGCGGGCCAGAGGCCAATAGATACCTGCTGGATCTTTGTGCCCCGTTGTCGTCATGGGTTGGGCTTGTTAAAAACAAAACCAACCCTGGGCAGTCTGCAGCCCAATTGAAACTTGCTCGACCTGAAAAAACAATATACATGCTCAATAAACGAGAGAATTCTGCAAGTACAGACTGATAACTGGGATGCAACACGGATATTGTTTTTTTACCGTGATAATAAGTGCATGCACTTGTTTCGAAAAAATTGGAGAACTGGGAATTCGAACGGCGGGTGCTTATGCTACCCATCAAATAAAAATTAGGTGCCTGAAAATTTGTTTCGAAACAAATGATTCAACTTTATGTCCACACCGACCCTCGGCATGATGGTTGGAAGCAAATGCAAGTTCATTCCAAAAGATCGTTAACAACAATACCAACTTGCGGACGACAAGGTAGTACAACTACCAATACCTAACTAACTTATAATCTTTTTACTCCTGGCCCTAGTGTTCGTCTGGTAGAAAATCTTGCAGAGGACCAGTTCCCGCTCCCTCTCTTGCTCCAGGTCCCCGAGGTGGTACTGGTGCATCACCCAGTTGGTCCTCTGCTGGTCGAAGTTCTTGTTGGTGTGCAGCACCAAAACCTTTTTTGTTGCCCGTCTGCCGGCCGTTGACCATCACCGACAAGGTATTGCCGGTCTTGTGCCACATCGCGTGCATGCCGCACTCTGACTGTATCTTGCGACGCGTCCACGTGCCCCTTTTGAACGCCCTGGAATTGCGCTAGAAGAATTGCTTCCTTAGGCCACTCAGTGTGATACCTGCAGTACTGTGGAATACAGGTTTTAGTGTACGTAGTTGGCATTTTCATAACATCTTTGGCATGTTGCAGTCACTTGTTTCACTTTTTATTAACTGTCAAATTGTAATTGCTTCACCACGTCTGCGTCTAAAAAGAAAAATAGAGCTATAAACAAAGGAATATGTTTGTGCAAGTAGACTGCCGATCGGTGTCTTACCTAGAAGTTTCTCAGGTTGGGTGTAGCATATGCTGTGCTCGCTGTCGATGGTTGGTATGAACAAATCAATGAGAGACTGAAATCTCGCGCTGTCAGCACTCACTTTGGCCTCAAGGTGCTCGATCAGCTCCTGATCTGTGGGATCGAACTTAACGCCAGCCGGCAGCACCAGCCAATCCTTCTTCGACTTGCATCGGTAATTCTAGTTATATGGTACTCATTGTATGATCAATCGACTGTTTTAAGTGAATGATGAAAGATTTCGACAGATAAGTGGTACTCCAAATCTGAAGTCCAGAATACCCGAACACGCCGCCGGGATTCTTGTGTCACCTCACGCGCAGCGTGTTGTCACGTCAATTCAATGTGTGGACATGATTAATAATTTGACCGACATATACTAGTACTGCTACTGTACTACTTACTAGTCGTATTTAGTGTCACAATTTATACATAGGTTTAACTAACAAGTACGCACCTGAAGCCTAACTGATATATATATATATATATATATATATATATATATATATATATATATATGGCTTCTGCATAGCATCTCCATCATCATTATCAGTACATCCTACGCAGGTGAGTTAGGATGCACTTGATCCCAGGAAGGTCACCCGACCGATCCCAATGCTGCTCCGACTCATATCTCAACAACATCGATAGCAAATAGGAAGAAGCACTCATCCAATTCCTTCGTGAGAACTGGGACATCTTCGCATGGAAGCCGTCTGACATGCCAGGTGTACCCAGGGGACTAGCTAAGCACCGTTTGCGAGTCGACCCGAAAGCAAAACCCGTTAAAGAGCATCTTCTTCGGTCCGCCGCAGAGAAGAGGAAGGCAATTGGCGAGGAGGTGGCTCGGCTTCTGGCTGCTGAGTTCATCTGTGAGATATACCACTCCGAGTGGCTCTCCAATGTCGTTATGGTCCCCAAGAAAGATAAGTCACTTAGAATGTGTATTGATTTCAAGCATATCAATCGGGCCTGCCCGAAAGATCATTTTCTTCTGCCCCGCATTGACCAGATAGTCAACTCAACTGCGGGGTGTGGGCAATTGTCCTCTTTGGATGCTTATTCCGGGTACCATCAGATCCGTTTGTATGGACCCGACGAGATAAAGACAGCTTTCATCACCTCATTCGGGTGTTTTTGCTATGTTACTATGCCCTTTGGCCTCAAGAATGCTGGTGCCACATTCATGCGCATGATTCAGAAGTGCCTGCTCACTCAAATCAGTCGGAATGTGGAAGCATACATGGATGACATAGTGGTCAGGTCATGCAAAGGTTCCGACCTACTGACTGACCTCGCTGAAACCTTTGCCAACATAAGAAGATATGATATCAAGCTCAATCCATCAAAGTGCACATTCGGAGTCCCAGGTGGAAAGTTACTCGGTTTCCTCGTTTCCGAACAAGGGATCGATGCAAACCCAGAGAAGATTGGCACAATCCTCCGAATGAAACACCCTGTGCATGTTCATGATGTTCAGAAGCTTACTGGTTGTTTGGCTGCATTGAGTTGATTCATCTCACGCCTCGGTGAAAAGGCATTACCTCTTTACCGACTGATGAAGAAGTCTAACAAGTTCGAGTGGAATGACGAAGCTGAAGCAGCGTTTGAAGAACTCAAAGCCCTGCTTTCCACCCAGCTGGTGCTTGCCGCTCCAGTTAGCAAGGAGCCTATACTGTTTTACACCGCAGCCACTGGACACGTTGTCAGCACAGTGCTCACGGTCGAGCGGGAAGAAGAAGGCAAAGCCTACAAAGTTCAACGCCATGTGTATTACATTTCGGAAGTTTTGACTCCGTCCAAGCAGAGATATCCTCATTATCAGAAGCTTGTTTATGGAATTTACTTGACCATGAAGAAAGTTGCACATTACTTCTCAAACCACTCGGTTTCAGTCGTCAGCGATGCTCCATTGTCAGAAATTCCGAATAATAGAGATGCAACTGGTCGAGTGGCAAAGTGGGCGATTGAACTCCTTCCTTTGGATATCAAGTTTGAGGCAAAGAAATCCATCAAGTCTCAAGCAACACCAGATTTCCTCATAGAGTGGATTGAACAGCAGCAACCGTCTCAGGTCCACTCGGAACATTGGACTATGTTCTTTGATGGATCCAAGATGTTGAATGGCTCTGGTGCAGGAGTTGTTTTAGTATCCCCAAGAGGAGACAAGCTCAGTTATGTCCTCCAGATTCACTTTGATTCTTCAAACAATGAAGCTGAGTATGAGGCACTGTTGTATGGGTTGCGTATGGCCATTTCATTGGACATCCGACGCTTGATGGTCTACGGTGACTCGGACTTAGTGGTTAATCAAGTAATGAAGGAATGGGACATCAGGAGTCCAACAATGACCGGTTATTGCAATGCAGTAAGAAAGCTAGAGAAAAAGTTCGAGGGGTTAGAGCTCCACCATATACCCCGAATCAAGAATTAAGCTGCTAATGATATGGCAAAGATAGGTTCCACATGGAAGCCTATCCCCAGTAATGTGTTCTTGGAGCATCTCCACACCCCATCAGTACAAGAAGATCCCTTCAAGGAAGAGCCCCCGCAACCGATAAGTTCAACCAACCCGACTGAGATTGAAGTCCTAGCTGTGGTCGACTTGGTCATGGAAGTCTTAGTGGTCATGCCTGACTGGTCGGTGCCATATATCCTGTACCTGCTCAGGAAGGAACTCCCAGAAGATGAGGATGAGGCCCACCAGATCATCCATCGATCAAATGTTTCACCGTGATAAAGGGGCAACTTTATAGAGAAAGTGTCACAGAAGTGGCTCAACGCTGCATCACCCCAGAAGAAGGTCGAATGATTTTAAATGAGATCCACTCGAGGACCTGTGGTCACCATGCGTCCTCTCGACCATCGTGGCCAAAGCATACCGAGCGGGATTATATTGGCCGCGCGCAAATGAGATGGCAAAGGATATAGTCGACAAGTGCGCAGGTTGTCAGTTCTACTCCAACATGTCTCACAAGCCTGCATCTGCCTTGAAGACTATTCCACTCATCTGGCCGTTTGCAGTCTGGGGGTTAGATATGGTTGGACCCTTCAAGACCGGCAGAAATGGCTTCACTCATTTGCTCATAGCGGTCGACAAATTCACCAAATGGATCGAAGCCTAGCCTATCAAAAACCTTGACTCAAGCACTGCCGTCAGTTTCATCAGGGAGTTGATAATCAGATATGGGGTCCCTCACAACATTATCACAGATAATGGCTCCAACTTTGTTTCTGATGAGTTCAAGGCGTTCTGTGCTTCCCAAGGCACTCGGGTCGACTACGCATCTGTTGTGCACTCACAGTCGAATGGGCAGGACGAAAGGGCGAATTGTTTGATCCTTCAAGGGCTGAAACCCCGACTGATGCATGACCTCAAGCACGTTGCTGGAGCTTGGGTAACTGATTTGCCGTCCGTCTTATGGGGACTGAGAACAACTCCAAACTGGTCGACTAACGAAACCCCTTTCTTCATGGTGTATGGTGTTGAAGCTGTGCTTCTGAGTGACTTGCTGCACAACGCTCCCCGAGTGGAACTCTTCTTAGAAGCCTGCATCTGCCTTGAAGACTATTCCACTCATTAGCCGTTTGCAGTCTGGGGGTTAGATATGGTTGGACCCTTCAAGACCGGCAGAAATGGCTTCACTCATTTGCTCGTAGCAGTCGACAAATTCACCAAATGGATCGAAGCCTAACCTATCAAAAACCTTGACTCAAGCACTACCGTCAGTTTCATCAGGGAGTTGATAATCAGATATGGGGTCCCTCACAACATTATCACAGATAACGGCTCCAACTTTGTTTCTGATGAGTTCAAGGCGTTCTGTGCTTCCCAAGGCACTCGGGTCGACTACGCATCTGTTGTGCACTCACAGTTGAATGGGCAGGAAGAAAGGGAGAATTGTTTGATCCTTCAAGGGCTGAAACCCTGACTGATGCACGACCTCAAGCACGCTGCTGGAGCTTGGGTAACTGATTTGCCGTCCGTCTTATGGGGACTGAGAACAACTCCAAACCGGTCGACTAACGAAACCCCTTTCTTCATGGTGTATGGTGCTGAAGCTGTGCTTCCGAGTGACTTGCTGCACAACGCTCCCCGAGTGGAACTCTTCTTAGAAGCTGAAGCATAACAGGCACGCTAGGACGCAGTTGATCTCTTGGAGGAGAAATGTGAGATAGCTCTGATCCGGTCGACCATCTACCAACAAGATCTGCGTCGATTCCATGCCCGTAATGTCATAGGTTGAGCATTCCAGGAAGGAGACCTTGTGCTCCGAGTGGATCAGAAACTACCTCACATGCTCGCTCCGGCCTGGGAAGGTCTCTTCATCATCACCAAGGTGCTCCACGACAGAGCGTATCACCTCTACAACATGGACAAGAAAGCGGACAAGCCACGCGCGTGGAACGCAGAGCTACTTCTCCATTTCTATACATAAACCACTTGGATCGACGAGTTGTAATAAGATTCCTTCAGTTTGCTTATCAAAGACAAGATTTTTGCAATATGTTAATGATTGTTTTCCCATAAACACATGTGTTCAAATCCCCTAGTGGGTGGCTTAGCCGCGAACCTCATTCGCCTAAGTTTCAAAATCACTCCGAGTGAAGAGCAACCCTCTCGCTCGGGGGCTTAGCTGCAACCCCGTAGTCGCCTAAGTTAAAAATCTCTTCGAGTGGAGAGCAACCCTCTTGCCCGGGAGCTTAGCTGCGACCCCGTATACGCCTAAGTTAAAAACCTCTTCGAGTGGAGAGAAATCCTCCCACTCTAGGGCTTAGCTACGACCCCGTACTCGCCTAAGTTAAAAACCTCTTCGAGTGGAGAGCAATCCTCCCACTCGGGGGCTTAGCTGCGACCACGTACTTGTTGGGGAACATAGTAATTTCAAAAAATTTCCTACGCACACGCAATATCATGGTGATGCATCGCAACTAGAGGGGAGAGTGTTGTCTACATACCCTTGTAGACCGTAAGCGGAAGCGTTAGCACAACACAGTTGATGTAGTCGTACGTCTTCACAATCCGACCGATCAAGTACCGAATGTACGACACCTCCGAGTTCAACACACATTCAACCCGATGACGTCCCTCAAACTCTGATCCAGCCGAGTGTTGAGGGAGAGTTTCGTCAGCACGACGGTGTGGTGATGATGATGATGTTCTACCGATGCAGGGCTTCGCCTAAGCACCGCTACAGTATTATCGAGGTGGACTATGGTGGAGGGGGCACCGCACACGGCTAAAAGATCAAACGATCAATTGTTGTGCCTAGAGGTGCCCCCTGCCCCCGTATATAAAGGAGCAAGGGGGGGGGGTGCGGCCGTCCAAGGGAGAGGGCGCGCCGGGAGGAGTCCTACTCCCACCGGGAGTAGGACTCGCCCCCTTTCCTAGTTGGATTAGGACTTGGGAGGGGGAAGGAGTGGAGGAGAAGAAGGTAGGGGGCGCTGCCCCCCTCTCCTTGTCCTATTCGGACTGGGGGGGAGGGGCGCATGGCCCAGCCCTAGCTGCCTCTCCTCTTCTCCGTGAAGGCCCACTAAGGCCCATTAACCTCCTGGGGGGTTTCGGTAACCTCTGGGTAATCCGGTAAAATCCCAATTTCTCCCGGAACACTTCCGATACCCAAACATAGGCTTCCAATATATCAATCTTCATGTCTCGACCATTTCGAGACTCCTGGTCATATCCGTGATCACATCCGGGACTCTGAACAACCTTCGGTAAATCAAAACATATAAACTCATAATTTAACTATCATCATAACGTTAAGCATGCGGACCCTACGGGTTCGAGAACTATGTAGACATGACCGAGACACGTCTCCGGTCAATAACCAATAGCGGAACTTGGATGCTCATATTGGCTCCCACATATTCTACGAAGACCTTTATCGGTTAGACCGCATAACAACATACGTTGTTCCCTTTGTCATCGGTATGTTGCTTGCCTGAGATTCGATCGTCGGTATCTTAATACCTAGTTCAATCTCGTTACTGGCAAGTCTCTTTACTCGTTCCGTAATACATCATCCCGCAACTAACTCATTAGTTGCAATGCTTGCAAGGCTTAAGTGATGTGTATTACCGAGATGGCCCAGAGATACCTCCGACAATCGGAGTGACAAATCCTAATCTCGAAATACACCAACCCAACATGTACCTTCGGAGACACCTGTAGAGCACCTTTATAATCACCCAGTTACGTTGTGACGTTTGGTAGTACACAAAGTGTTCCTCCGGTAAACGGGAGTTGCATAATCTCATAGTCATAGGAACATGTATAAGTCATGAAGAAAGCAACATCAACATACTAAACGATCGTGTGCTAAGCTAACGGAATGGGTCATGTCAATCACATCATTCTCCTAATGATGTGATCCCGTTAATCAAATGACAACTCATGTCTATGGCTAGGAAACATAACCATCTTTGATCAACGAGCTAGTCAAGTAGAGGCATACTAGTGACAATCTGTTTGTCTATGTATTCACACATGCATTATGTTTTCGGTTAATACAATTCTAGCATGAATAATAAACATTTATCATGATATAAGGAAATAAATAATAACTTTATTATTGCCTCTAGGGCATATTTCCTTCAGTACTTGCCTAAGTTAAAAACTACTCCGAGGGGAGAGCAATTCTCCCACTCGGGGGCTTAGCTGCGACCCCATACTCGCCTAAGTTAAAAACTACTCCGAGTGGAGAGCAATCCTCCCACTCGAGGGCTTAGCTGCGACCCCGTACTCGCCTAAGTTAAAAACTACTTCGAGTGAAGAGCAACCCTCTCGCTCGGGGGCTTAGCTGTGATCCCGTTCTTGCCTAAGTTAACAACCTCTTTGAGTAGAGAGCAATCCTCCCACTCGGGAGCTTAGCTGCGAGCCCGTACTCGCCTATGTTAAAAACTACTCCGAGTGTAGAGAAATCCTCCCACTCGGGGGCTTAGCTGCGACCCCGTACTCGGCTAAGTTAAAAACTATTCTGAGTGGAGAGCAGTAGTCTCACTCGGGGGCTTAGCTGCGACCCTGTACTCGCCTAAGTTAAAAACACTACTCCGAGTGAAGAGCGATCCTCCCACTCGGGGACTTAGCTGCGACCCTGTACTTGCCTAAGTAGCAAAGATCCTCTGAGCTGCGTCACAAGTACAATGTACGCTCCATCCTGATCTGCAAGGACGACGAGGTGCCAATCAAGCACGTCGCCTGAGTTGCGTCACAAGTACAACGTCCACTCCGATGCGCAAGGACGGCGAGGTACCAATCGGGCACGTCATCTGAGCTACGTCACAAGTACAACGTCGGTTCTGAGTGAGAAGTTAAGTTCCACCCGGAGTTGAAAAAGATCCAAATGTGGTAAAGGCAAATCCACCATATTCAAGTAAAACCAAGTTTAGATAAACCCCACAAAGTTCAGAACCACGGACAGAAGTACTCAGGCATCAGGCATGAAAGAGTTTAACTGTTACAAAATCACTCGGCATTCCGAGGAAAATAAGGTGGGGCATAAAGTTTGTTCAGTCTTCGGGAGGAGGGCTTGCTAGCTCGATGAAGCTGCAAGGTCAATGTCGTCTGCAATGCGAGTGGCAACGTCGATGAAGGTCTCCATGAAGGATTGGAATTGGAGCTTATTGGTGTTGGCAACCTTGATAGCCGCCAGCTTGCCATCCCTGACTTCCTTGCAATGGACTCGGACCAAGGACAGAGCCACATCAGCACCACACCGAGCAGACGACTTCTTCCACTCTTGCACTCGACCCGGAATTTCTTTGATTCGAGTCATCAGAGACTCGAGATCATTCTGGAACTCCGCTTGGGGTCAGATCTCGGTGTCAATCGCGACATTGCCGCTTTCAGACGAGAAAGGTAATCCACAACGCTGTCAAGACAAGACTCCAATCGCAGCACATTCATCGCGACGTCATCCTCGATGGGAGAGTTTATGGGGCCAAGATCTATCTCGATCCGCCCAGTCTCTGCTTTGAAGTCTTGACAGAATTCTACATAGTCAGAAAAGTGGTGAGTCGCAGTTATACAATGAATCGACATCCGCAAATCAGTCGGATGAGTGGAAGTATCTTCAAGCTTCAGGACCAACTTCTCAGCATGTCTTCCCAGATAAACCTCCAGTTCACCATTCTTTTGAGTGAGATCTCCAACCTTGTTAGTCAGGGTCTCCTTGTCCTTCTTCAACTTCGCAACCTCCTTGTTGGCTTCAGTAACAGCAGTCTTCAGCTTGGCGTTCTCCTCTTCTAACTTGCTGACTGAAGCTAGCTTCTTGTCACCAAGCTCTGTTTTCTCTCGCGCCTCTTTCTGTGCTGCAGCAAGGTCATTGTCCTTCTGCTCCAAAGCCTGCTTAATTTTGACTAAAGAAATAACATTCTTCATACGACCTTGGAGTTGACGGTTTTCACTATGCACATATGTTCAAGTGGAGTCACTCGGTTCAAAAGATTAAAAGGGAAAAACTATAAGGTGGACAGTCGATGAGTTATTACCTCCCATAGCAGCAGCATCATCCTTGGCCTTCTAAAGATTCTTCTTGGCCAGCTCCAGGTCAAGGTTGAGGCTGATCTGTTTCTTCTCCAACTCAACAAACCGGGCCCCGAGCTCACAAGATTTCTGTCAGCAAATAAGACACATCAGTCGACAGAAACAAAAGTTAATCTCAACAAAAAGTGTTCTAAGACTATTGCGGAATCAAAACATTAAATAGTAGTCTCGGGGACTACACCTAGTGGGTGCATTTGGCGTGCCCCCACTGGTCCGGTTTACCACTCAGCATAGTTTGCCCAGCGTGAGTATGCAAAAAAAGAGAGATTCTCATACCCTAGCCGACTGCCCGCAGTCGACTGTGGTCTCGGGGACTACACCTAGTGGGTGCACTCTGCGTGCCCCCACTGGTCTGGAACCCACTCGGATCAAACTATTCTGCCGAGTGAAAGAACAATGAAGAGACATTCCACAAAGACCCCCGCTGAATCAAACACCCGACGACAGTCTCGGGGACTACACCCAATGGGTGCACTTTGCGTGCCCCCACTGGTTCAGAGATACACTCGACTCAACTTGGTCGACTCAAGTGGAAGAACTATTCAACAATAATTTAAAACACCTAGTGGTTGATTGGATAAAAAGTGCAGACTCATGATAAATGCACATAAAAGGTTCCAAAACACTCATCTAGGGACACCTTACAGACAATGAATCAGTAGCTTACAACTACTATATCGTAGGAGGGCAAAAATCAAACTGGAAGATCAGTCGGAAATCAACTGACCTTGACATTAACGTGCAGAGCAGAGCTGGTGTTATAGGCATCCTGGTTGGCCTCGTGCACCACCTTCATTTGCTCCATCATAAGGTTTGCTTGGAGTATGGCTTCCTTGGCTGCACCCGCCGGGTCATATGGAGTATGATGAGTAGCAAAGAGCAACGACAGTAGTACAATTGGAGCAATCACAGGATCTGAAGCATGGAGCTGCGGAATGACTTGAGCAATCGACGCCAAAGGAAGGTCAGTCGACATAGGATTGGCAAAAGAAATGGAGGCCCGAGTCAGATCTCCGGACCGCTGGACCACCGTTTCTGGTGCTGATGTCAACTAAGGCTCCTGGCCGGTAGGCGTTTTCCTGCTTGAGGCCCTGCCCCTCCTTCCCATATTCTTCTGAGGCGCTTCTTCATCGTCATCTGGAAGTTCAATGACGTATCGTGGGGCTGCACAAAAAGCAATCATAAGAGCTCAATCGACCGACAATTCAATCGACAAAATAAGCACAACATTGCAGGATTGTACCAGCTTTGGAAGTAGCCGCATCTTAAGTTTCCTCATCATCCTGACTCTTGTCGATGTCCATGGAGGTTCCAGAAGTTGCAGCACTGAAAGATTCAAAACCCACTCGGTCTGAGTAGAAGTATCAGTCGATAATAAAATATAGAAAGACAGAACACTCACGCAGAAGCAACAGAAATGTCCATCTTGATCCTGGGCAAGGTCTTCCGAGGCTTTGAAGGGACAACCTTGGGCTACTTGGCGACCTTTTTTGATGGCTCCGGAGTCGAAGTCCGAGTGCGCTTATGCACTTGCGTGCTCGGAGCCACAGCCTTGTTGCGCCCGCCCGCTAGATCATGAGACTGCTTGGATTGGTGCTCTGTGCGGGGTGGTGAGTCCGACCTCTTCTTCATCATATGACTCATCACTCTCTTCCTCATCATCATTGTCACACCCTAGATAGTTCATGCATTAGAGTGCTTGCATCATGTATATCTTCATTAGAAACTTGGAAATGGGGATGACAGAACCCCCAGCACCCCCTGAAACCAACTAGGGTTTACTAAAAATATTTTCAATGAACCTGAAATGCCCTTCTAAAATGTTCACCAGCTTTGCCTTGGTCTTAAACCTCTGACAAAGATGGTGCACAAATTTCTAGGTCATCCTAAGGTCACTGAATTAAATCATTAGTTAATTGCATTTGGGCATTTAAATGCTAGTGAATATTTTAAATGTCCAAATAATCCTAAACTGAAATGTTCCATGTTGGATATATTCCAAACAGTGGCCATGAGCAGTTTGGTGATTTTTGAAAGAGTTTAGCTATTTTTAGAAATGCCACAAACTTGCAGGAATAAAACAAAACAGAAAATAAAAGGAAAAGGACTTACCTGGCCGCAACCCGCCACCCAGTCCACCTGGTGGCCCAGCACTGTGTTGGCCCATGCCAGCCAGCTGCTTCGTCCCTGCCAGGCAGGCAAGGAGGTGACGCCGATGAGCGTGAGCTCGCCACGGCGCCACTTGCTTGCCGCTCAGCCCATGGACGCGCTGGTCAACCTCCACATCGCCCCCTCGACCGCCTGGACACGCTCATTCTCCCCCAACGCCTCTCCCTCGCTCCCCTCCACCATGGCCGACGCAGCCGCAACCGCCTCGCTGTCGTAGACGTGGCCACCGTCGTCCCTGTGCCGCCTCGCCATGTCCAGCAGCTCCGCCACCCTCCTGTCCGTCGAGCAAGACGAGCCCCGAGCGCTCGTTCGCCCCGAAGCCACTGCATCAACCTCGCCCGACTCCTCCATCACCGTAGATCCCCTTCACCGTCACCGCTGCTGCAGCTCATCCCCGACCGCGCCACCTGGCTCATCGTGACTGCCATGAGCTTCTACCCCTTCCCATCCTCTCCGTTCTTGCTACTGTCCACTGCTTCGACTGCAACAAGCTCCACCGCACGCGCCGCCGCCTGAGCTCGCCGCCGCCCATGCTCCGGCCACCCAACGGGCACACCACCATGTCCAATGACTTCAAAACACCATGTAGACCACATAGGAGTTGGCCTTGAGCCTCCAAGATCACCATAGCGACGAGTTCGACCTCGCTCAAACTTGGGTAGCCGCACAACTCATCGCCGTCGTCGTTTCCGGCGACCTAGAGCTCAACCACCACCACTACTTGATGCGGCTCACTCCCAGCTTCACGTAGATGGCCTCAGCCGTCCATTTGGTCGCCGGAGGGCGAATCCCGCAGCCTCCGCCGCATCTGGACGTTGCCGGCAACTAAACGCCAATGAGTCAGCATGGTTTGACCAGGGGTTTGACTCCCCTGAGTCACTGACATGTGGGCCCTGCCATCTGGTCAAACCTAGATTAGTATTAAGCTAATTCTAATTAACTTAGTTAACTAACAGAGACACTGAACAGTGGGTCCCACTAGTCAGGTTTGACCTGGACGCCCCTGTTGACATGTTGATGCAATGCTGACGCAGTAACTCACTTTTCTGGATTTTTTCTTATTCAGGAAATTTCAGAAACTAGTGCAAACTTCAAAGATTCATAGAAATTAATTTATAACTCCAAATGCAAAGTGTTATATATGAAAATGATCAAAAGTAATCCAATCTATCCATCTGCACTGGTTTCATGCATGTTTAAACAAGTTAACTTGCTGCTTAGTGCAAAACATGATAAAGCACTATTTAAGATCATATATGAGTTTGGAATTTGAATCTTTGGTTCAAAATGGCTCAAACTCATCTGGTCATATTTGCATTAGCCCAATACATTCATTTTGCCATGTCTCATGCATGCATCATATTGTTGCACATTGTTTGGTATTGATTGTATATCGGTGCTCTCTATGGTAGGTTCTGCCCCGAAAGAGTACCGCGAGTATACGAACGAGGAGCAATATCAGACTACAGACCCGCAAGGCAAGCAACCAACCATTTGATCATATCGATACAATCCCATGTTCTTGCTCCTGCTCTCTTTTACTGCATTAAGACAATGCGTTTCAAACTGCGGTGTGCTACGGTAGTTGAACCCATTTCATCTGCATGACCTGTCATTGCCACAGTAACTAGATGAAACCCACTAGCATGTGTAGGAGTTGTTTGAGCCATGTGTATGTGTTTTCTACCTAGCTATGCCTTCTATGCTTAGAGTTGTGACAGGTCTGGTTCATCTGGGTGATGGGCTAGAGTGAAATGATCATGTCGGTAACGGGAGTGATGTGTTGAACATGATTTGGTAAAGGTATCAATGAGAGGCCATGTAGGAGTACATGGTGGGTTGTTTCATTGGAACCGTCCTTAAGCACTGAGATTTGTATGTGTGATTTAAGATTCAGCTACTACCATGCATTGGGCACTGAAATATGACCCCACTCGACTTCTTATCCACCCTTGTCCTCTATCCAGGAGTTGCAAGTAGTTTCTAGTGTTTGTAGCTTATTGGAGGTCGTGGGCAGCGCTGACCCTCGGGGTTGGCTGTGATATGGTAGGTACATGGCCGGGCATGCCGGGCACCCGTTAGGTGTCTCAGAACCCTGTACACATCGTTTGGGGCCGTACGTGGAAACCTGGGCCGGACTCCCTGTGGATGGAACCTGAATAGGCGATGAACCTGGACTAGAGACTTAGGTGTTTAGGTAGGTCGTGGCCTACACCCACGTCGGCTTTCGCTTGAAGTCTGCCGAGCACATGTCGTGTGCAGACACTAAGTGGTGGAAACACGTATGAAGAAGTACACCCCTGCAGGGTTAAGATCATCTATTCGAATAGTCGTGTTCGCGGTAAAGGACTACTTGGTTGCGTATACAGTTCATAGACAAGTAAATGGATACTACTAAAAGCCTCAAGATAAGTGTGAGTGCCGAGGATGGCTCTTCGGTAGGATGACGGAGGTGGATCCTTGGTAGTGTATTGAAGTGGTGTGTAGTGGACTCGAGTGCACAAAACAATTACAAGTTGGAGTCTCGTAAGATAGCTTAGCCAAGAGTCAGAGCTGGCTTGCTACAATAACCCCACCATTCCTTCTTGATAATGTGCATGTATGTAGGATCTGATGTAAGTCTTGCTGAGTACCTTTGTACTCATGTTTGCTTAATTTACGTTTTACAGGAGATGCTACAACCCCTTCTAATGGGTTCTTCGTAGACCTTGATGTCGACAAGTAAGCTGGAGCCCAGGTGGTGATCCTGAGCACACGATGGACCGTGTAGGATAGCCAGGCTTCCTCAAGCCTCTTTTATTTTCTAGATGTGTGTACTCACACATTTTACTTCCGCTGTTGGCTTGTATGATTGTATGACTTGAATGCTGGGTCGTGTGACCCATATTTGTGTGAATGTTATGTATGCTCTCTAGAGATTTAAATAAAGTACTTGAGTTGTAGAGTCATGTTGTGATGCCATGTTGTATTTGCACATATCGAGCATATTGTGTGTATGATTGAAATGCTTGGTATGTGTGGGATCTGACTATCTAGTTGTTTATCCCTGGTAGCCTCTCTTACCGGTAAATGTCTCCTAGTGCTTCCACTGAGCCATGGTAGCTTGCTACTGCTCTGGAACACCTAGGCTGGCCGGCATGTGTCCTTCTTTGTTCCTGTGTCTGTCCCTACGGGGAAATGTCACGCGATGACTACCGGAGTCTTGTTAGCCTGCTACAGTCCGGTTTACCGGAGTCTTGCTAACCCAGTTGTTATAGCCTAGATTCACTCGCTGATGACCGATACGTTCGTTGCTGGGTCATGTATGCATGTCCCTGTAAGTTAGTGCCATTTTGGGTTCACGACTAGCCATGTCAGCCCGGACTCCTTGTCATATGGATGCTAGTGACACTATCATATATGTGTGCCAAAAGGCGCAAACGGTCCCGGGCCTGGTAAGGTGACACTCGTGGGAATACCGTGCGTGAGGCCACAAAGTGAATTGAGGTGTTACATGCTAGATCGGTGTGGAATTGAGTTGGAGTCCTGACAGCGTTAGCATCAGAGCCGGACTGCCTATAGGTTCTTCAAGCCAAACTGGTCGATGTTGAGTCTAGAAATGCTTTAGTTATACTAGCACATATGCCCGTGCGTTGCAATGGGAGATAAAATAGTATGCATTTAAAGTCAGTGAGAATTATATGTGCAAAAAAACCCCTATGTGCACACGAAAAAAGGAACATTTAGCTTCTCGGCTTCGCTGCATGTGAATGAATCAATCCGCTATTTTTTTATTCATTGATCGAGGGCATTTAAGAGTTTTGTTACATCATCGTACATCAGATAAGGCCCATGAGTTATTCAATCTACTTTTCTTTCAATTCTTTCAATCGAGGGGATCTTAAGGTATGAAGTTTCTAAATATTCTAGAGAACATGAACATTTTCGAAAATCCGGCATAGTTTTTTGAAAATTATGTACACTTTAAAAAACACTAACAAAATATGAAAGGGAACATCTTCTCAATCCACAAACATTTTCTGAAAACACCAACTTTTTTATCAAAACAATACCATTATTTGACTTTGTGAACATTTTTAAAAAATGGGAACATGTGTTGAAAATTCATTAGAAAATATGTATCTTTTATACAAAACATTATTTTTAATTGTGAAAAATTATCTTAAACAAGAATATTTTTTGATTTTGGAGCATTTTTAAATGCCTTTTTCTTTTTAGACATCTCGAACAATTTTGAAAAATAATATTTTTTTTGAAAAAATGGGTAACTTTTTGCAAGTTTCGAATATTTTCAAAATAGCAATAAAATTTTGGAATTCTTAACATTTTCATAAATTTGTTTTTCTTCAGTCTGAATTTTTTTGAGAATTTTTAATTTATGAAATAAATTCTAAAGGAAAATAAACTTGGAAGGAAAAAAAAAGAGAGAGAAAGGAGAATAAAAATAGAAGCAAAACACAGAAACAAAGAAAAATGGGCCATCCCGTTATTGGTTGTCATGTGCGAAACTCCGACTGAAAAACATGAACATTATTTCAAATTTGTGAACATTTTTTTAAATGGTAACATGTGCTGACAATTCATAAGATTTTGAAAAATCTGAATATTTTATACATGAATATTAATTTTAGTTGTGAAGATTTAACTAAAACAAGAATATTTTTCGAATTTGGAGCATTTTTGTGAAATGCCTTTTTCTTTTTGGATATCGCGAACAATATTAAAAAATTGAAAAATTGGAAACTTTTGCAAGTTCCGATATTTTTCAGAATAGCAACTAAATTTTGGAATTCTGAACATTTTCCCAAAATTTGTTTTTAATTCTGAATGTTTTTGAGAACTTTTAATTTACAAAATAAATTCTAAAATAGAAATACACATGGAAGGGAAAAAAGAGATAGGAAATTAAGAATAAAAATAGAAGGAAAATACAGAAACAAAGAAAAATGGGCAAGCCCAATATTTACTGTCCTGTGCGAAACTCGACTATTTGTCGCCACTTCGGAAAATATATTTTTCCCTGTTTGCGTGGGCAGAAAAATAAGTGGCCTGGCTTGGTTGGGCCATAGCGCGTGGCCCATGGACGAAATTCTTTTTCTAGCAGATAAACACATAAAATTTTAGTACCACCTCGAATAGGGATTTATTTTTTTCAGCAATTTATTTTTTCAGCAGTGAACGGATGAAAAAATTGGCGAAACACACCTTGCTTTATTAGTAGGTATAGATATAGATGTAGGGGAATTGATTGTGGAATGGAACATTAGGCTCTTTTTACTCCTTTACCTCATGACATTCTGATCTGAGTCAGTCCATTCTTTCCACCGGGGGTTAAGGACTAGGATCTCTTCTCTCTATCAGGTTCACGTGTTATTAATCCGTAGTAACTTATAGGATTGATGGTTACAAGCCACGGTTCAGTTCTACTACTCCAATATGTTGATAAGTTGGACCCAAAACCTTGATATGATGTTGTTGAGTGTGTATGCAATCCCTTGCAAAGTGTCTCAAAATCCTTTTTGAGCATTTACAACCATTATGTTGTCCAATTTCTGCTAGAAATTCTAATATCTTTGAGTTATTGGTGTTTCAGATGTCGTCTTGCACTATTCACCAGGTAGTTCGACTGACCCGCGGCATTGACGTGCCCGAGCATACGACCATGTTAGTACGAGTGATGACTAAGACCGACTACAGATGGTATCCTGAATATACCGTCGAGGAGCAGTTCCATGATTTCAATCAGAGTCAGTTTATCTGCACTGTGAGGATTTTCCCATCTTACCCCGGTTCTATCGAGCCTCTGCACTCGTCCTATGGGCTTGGTATCACCGTAGAGATGTCCGTGCAGGAAGCTGCCTACTCTATGATCTCCATCATCCAAGCTGGATATGCATCACTGAATGATACTGAGTTTCGCTACCTGCCGGTGGCACGCACTAGCCCAGAGGGCTATTACACTGGGTTCTATGCCGATGCTGCTCACGAGGAGCCACTACTTCGTACTGTTGGAGATCGTTGCAGAAAATAAAAAATTTCTACGCATCACCAAGATCAATCTATGGAGTCATCTACCAACGAGAGAGATAGGAGTGCATCTACATACCCTTGTAGATCGCGAGCGGAAGCGTTCAGGAGAACGGGGTTGAAGGAGTCGTACTCGCCGTGATCCAAATCACTAAAGATCCTAGCGCCGAATGGACGACACCTCCGCGTTCAACACACGTACGGAGTGGAGACGTCTCCCGCGCCTTGATCCAGCAAGGAGGAGGGAGAGGTTGAGGAAGAGAGCTCCAGCCGCAGCACGACGGTGTGGTGGTGGTGCAGAGGCAGTACTCTGGCAGGGCTTCGCCAAGCTCTTAACGGAGGAGGAGAGTTGTTGGGGAGGGGAGGGGCTGCGCCTTGGATGTGGTGTGCAGCCCTCCCCTCACCCCTCTATTTATAGGGGAAGGGGGAAGGGGGCCGGCCCCCTCTAGATGAGATCTAGAGGGGGGCGGCCAAGGGGAGGGGCTTCCCCCCCAAGCAAGGGGGGCGCCCCCTCTAGGGTTCCCCCGCCAACCCTAGGAGCATGGGCCCAAAGGGGTGTGTCTTGGGGAACGTAGTAATTTCAAAAAAATTCCTACGCACACGCAAGATCATGGTGATGGCATAGCAACGAGAGGGGAGAGTGTTGTCCACGTACCCTCGTAGACCGTAAGCGGAAGCGTTAGCACAACGCGGTTGATGTAGTCGTACGTCTTCACGATCCGACCGATCCAAGCACCGAACGTACGGCACCTCCAAGTTCAGCACACGTTCAGCTCGATGACGATCCCCGGGCTCCGATCCAGCAAAGCTTCGGGGATGAGTTCCGTCAGCACGACGGCGTGGTGATGATGATGATGTACTACCAGCGCAGGGCTTCGCCTAAACTCCGCGACAATATGACCGAGGTGGAATATGGTGGAGGGGGGCACCGCACACGGCTAAGGAACGATCCGTAGATCAACTTGTGTGTTATGGGGTGCCCCCTGCCCCCGTATATAAAGGAGGGAGGGGGAGGTGCGGCCGGCCCCCTTGGGGTGTGCCTAGAGGAGTCCTACTCCCACCGGGAGTAGGACTCCCCCCTCTTGCCTTGGTGGAGAAGGAAAGGAGGGAGGAGAAAGAGGAAAGGGGGGCGCCCCCCCCCTTCCTTGTCCTATTCGGACTAGGGGGGAGGGGGCGCGCGGCCTGCCCTGGACGGCCCTCCTCTTCTCCCTCATGGCCCACTAAGGCCCATTAACCCCTGGGAGGGTTCCGGTAACCCCCCGGTGTTCCGGCAAAATCCTGATTTCACCCGGAACCTTTCTGATGTCCAAACATAGGCTTCCAGTATATCAATCTTTATGTCTCGACCATTTCGAGACTCCTCGTCATGTCCGTGATCACATCCGGAACTCCAAACAAACTTCGATACATCAAAACTTATAAACTCATAATAAAACTGTCATCGTAACGTTAAGCGTGCGGACCCTACGGGTTCGAGAACTATGTAGACATGACCTAGAACTATTCTCAGTCAATAACCAATACACCCGGAACCTTTCTGATGTCCAAACATAGGCTTCCAATATATCAATCTTTATGTCTCGACCATTTTGAGACTCCTCGTCATGTCCGTGATCACATCCGGAACTCCGAACAAACTTCGATACATCAAAACTTATAAACTCATAATAAAACTGTCATCGTAACGTTAAGCATGCGGACCCTACGGGTTCGAGAACTATGTAGACATGACCTAGAACTATTCTCAGTCAATAACCAATAGCGGAACCTGGATGCCCATATTGGTTCCTACATATTCTACGAAGATCTTTATCGGTCAAACCGCATAACAACATATGTTGTTCCCTTTGTCATCAGTATGTTACTTGCCCAAGATTTGATCGTCGGTATCCAATACCTAGTTCAATCTCGTTACCGGAAAGTCTCTTTACTCGTTACGTAATGCATCATCCCATAACCAACTCATTTGGTCACATTGCTTGCAAGGCTTATAATGATGTGCATTACCGAGAGGGCCCAGAGATACCTCTCCGACAATCGGAGTGACAAAACCTAATCTCGAAATACGCCAACTCAACATGTACCTTCGGAGACACCTGTAGTACTCCTTTATAATCACCCAGTTATGTTGTGACGTTTGGTAGTACCCAAAGTGTTCCTCCGGTAAACGGGAGTTGCATAATTCTCATAGTTACAGGAACATGTATAAGTCATGAAGAAAGCAATAGCAATATACTAAACGATCAAGTGCTAGGCTAACAGAATGGGTCATGTCAATCACATCATTCTCCTAATGATGTGATCCCATTAATCAAATGACAGCACATGTCTATGGTTAGGAAACATAACCATCTCTGATTAACGAGCTAGTCAAGTAGAGGCATACTAGTGACTATATGTTTGTCTATGTATTCACACATGTATCATGTTTCCGGTTAATACAATTCTAGCAATAATAAACATTTATCATGATATGAGGAAATAAATAATAACTTTATTATTGCCTCTAGGGCATATTTCCTTCAGTCTCCCACTTGAACTAGAGTCAATAATCTAGATTACATAGTAATGATTCTAACACCCATGGAGTCTTGGTGCTGATCATGTTTTGCTCGTGAGAGTGGCTTAGTCAACGGGTCTGCAACATTCAGATCCGTATGTATCTTGCAAATCTCTATGTCTCCCACTTGGACTTGGTCCCGAATGGAATTGAAGCGTCTCTTGATGTGCTTGGTCCTCTTGTGAAATCTGGATTCCTTTGCCAAGGCAATTGCACCAGTATTGTCACAGAAGATTTTCATTGGTCCCAATGCACTAGGTATGACACCTAGATCGGAAATGAACTCCTTCATCCAGACTCCTTCATTTGCTGCTTCCGAAGCAGCTATGTACTCCGCTTCACATGTAGATCCCGCCACGATGCTTTGTTTAGAACTGCACCAACTTACAGCTCCACTGTTTAATAAAAACACGTATCCGGTTTGCGATTTAGAATCGTCCGGATCAGTGTCAAAGCTTGCATCGACGTAACCATTTACGACTAGCTCTTTGTCACCTCCATATACGAGAAACATATCCTTAGTCCTTTTCAGGTATTTCAGGATGTTCTTGACCGCTGTCCAGTGATCCACTCCTGGATTACTTTGGTACCTTCCTGCCAAGCTTATTGCTAAGCATACGTCAGGTCTGGTACACAGCATTGCATACATGATAGAGCCTATGGCTGAAGCATAGGGAACATCTTTCATTTTCTCTCTATCTTCGGTTGTGGTCGGGCATTGAGTTTGACTCAACTTCACACCTTGTAGTACGGGCAAGAACCCTTTCTTTGCCTGATCCCTTTTGAACTTTTTCAAAATTTTATCAAGGTATGTGCTTTGTGAAAGTCCTATTAAGCGTCTTGATCTATCTCTATAGATCTTGATGCCCAATATGTAAGCAGCTTCACCAAGGTCTTTCATTGAAAAACTTTTATTCAAGTATCCCTTTATGCTATCTAGAAATTCTATATCATTTCCAATTAATAATATGTCATCTACATATAATAGCAGAAATGCTACAGAGCTCCCACTCACTTTCTTGTAAATACAGGCTTCTCCAAAAGTCTGTATAAAACCATATGCTTTGATCACACTATCAAAGCGTTTATTCCAACTCCAAGATGCTTGCACCAGTCCATAAATGGAACGCTGGAGCTTGCACACTTTGTTAGCACCTTTTGGATCTACAAAACCTTCTGGCTGCATCATATACAACTCTTCTTCCAGAAATCCATTCAAGAATGCAGTTTTGACATCCATTTGCCAAATTTCATAATTATGAAATGCAGCAATAGCTAACATGATTCGGACAGACTTAAGCATCGCTACAGGTGAGAAAATCTCATCGTAGTCAACCCCTTGAACTTGTCGAAAACCTTTCGCAACAAGTCGAGCTTTATAGACAGTTATATTACCATCAGCGTCAGTCTTCTTCTTAAAAATCCATTTATTCTCAATGGCTTGCCGATCATCGGGCAAGTCAACCAAAGTCCATACTTTGTTTTCATACATGGATCCCATCTCAGATTTCATGGCCTCTAGTCATTTTGCGGAATCTGGGCTCATCATCGCTTCCTCATAGTTCGTAGGTTCATCATGGTCAAGCAACATGACTTCCAGAATTGGATTACCATACCACTCTGGTGCGGATCTTATTCTGGTAGACCTACTAGGTTCAGTAGAAACTTGATCTGAAGTTTCATGATCAATATCATTAGCTTCCTCACTAATTGGTGTAGTTGTCACAGGAACCATTTCTTGTGATGAACTACTTTCCAATAAGGGAGTAGATACAGTTATCTCATCAAGTTCTACTTTCCTCCCACTCACTTCTTTCGAGAGAAACTCCTTCTCTAGAAAGGATCCGATTTTAGCAACGAAAATCTTT
This sequence comes from Triticum dicoccoides, assembly GCF_002162155.2. Taxonomy (NCBI): domain Eukaryota; kingdom Viridiplantae; phylum Streptophyta; class Magnoliopsida; order Poales; family Poaceae; genus Triticum; species Triticum dicoccoides. Next base: position 581,757,734 of record NC_041385.1, read on the forward strand.
CCCTCAGATCTGTGATAGAAGGTGTACCCAATAGTATCTTTTGGGTATCCTATGAAGACACATTTCTCCGATTTGGGTTCGAGCTTATCTGGTTGAAGTTTCTTCACATAAGCATCGCAGCCCCAAACTTTAAGAAACGACAACTTTGGTTTCTTGCCAAACTACAGTTCGTAAGGCGTCGTCTTAACGGATTTTTATGGTGCCCTATTTAACGTGAATGCGGCCGTCTCTAAAGCATAACCCCAAAACGATAGCGGTAAATCAGTAAGAGACATCATAGATCGCACCATATCTAGTAAAGTACGATTACGACGTTCGGACACACCATTTCGTTGTGGTGTTCCGGGTGGCATGAGTTGCGAAACTATTCCGTGTTGTTTCAAGTGTAGACCAAACTCGTAACTCAAATATTCTCCTCCACGATCAGATCGTAGAAATTTTATTTTCCTATTACGATGATTTTCTACTTCACTCTGAAATTCTTTGAACTTTTCAAATGTTTCAGACTTGTGTTTCATCAAGTAGATATACCCATATCTGCTCAAATCATCTGTGAAGGTGAGAAAATAACGATGTCCGCCGCGAGCCTCAACATTCATTGGACCACAAACATCAGTATGTATGATCTCCAACAAATCAGTTGCTCGCTCCATAGTTCCAGAGAACGGCGTTTTAGTCATCTTGCCCATGAGGCACGGTTCGCAAGTACCAAGTGATTCATAATCAAGTGATTCCAAAATCCCATCAGTATGGAGTTTCTTCATGCGCTTTACATCGATATGACCTAAACGGCAGTGCCACAAATAAGTTGCACTATCATTATTAACTCTGCATCTTTTGGTTTCAACACTATGAATATGTGTATCACTACTATCGAGATTCAATAAAAATAGACCACTCTTCAAGGGTGCATGACCATAAAAGATATTACTCATATAAATAGAACAACCATTATTCTCTGATTTAAATGAATAACCGTCTCGCATCAAACAAGATCCAGATATAATGTTCATGCTTAACGCTGGCACCAAATAACAATTATTTAGGTCTAAAACTAATCCCGATGGTAGATGTAGAGGTAGCGTGCCGACCGCGATCACATCGACTTTGGAACCATTTCCTACGCGCATCGTCACCTCGTCCTTAGCTAATCTTCGCTTAATCCATAGTCCCTGTTTCGAGTTGCAAATATTAGCAACAGAACCAGTATCAAATACCTAGGTGCTACTGCGAGCATTAGTAAGGTACACATCAATAACATGTATATCACATATACCTTTGTTCACTTTGCCATCCTTCTTATCCGCCAAATACTTGGGGCATTTCCGCTTCCAGTGACCATTTCCTTTGCAGTGTAAGCACTCAGTTTCAGGCTTTGGTTCAGCTTTGGGCTTCTTCGTGGGAGTGACAACTTGCTTGTCATTCTACTTGAAGTTCCCTTTCTTTCCCTTTGCCCTTTTCTTGAAACTAGTGGTCTTATCAATCATCAACACTTGATGCTCTTTCTTGATTTCTACCTTCGTCGATTTCAACATCACGAAGAGCTCGGGAATTGTTTTCGTCATCCCTTGCATACTATAGTTCATCACGAAGTTCTAGTAACTTAGTGATGGTGACTAGAGAATTCTGTCAATCACTATCTTATCTGGAAGATTAACTCCCACTTGATTCAAGTGATTGAAGTACCCAGACAATCTGAGCACATGCTTACTAGTTGAGCGATTCTCCTCCATCTTTTATCTATAGAACTTGTTGGAGACTTCATATCTCTCAACTCGGGTATTTGCTTGAAATATTAACTTCAATTCCTGGAACATCTCATATGGTCCATGACGTCCAAAACATCTTTGAAGTCCCGATTCTAAGCCGTTAAGCATGGCACACTGAACTATCGAGTAGTCATCAGCTTCGCTCTGCCAGATGTTCTTAACATCGTCAGTTGCATCAGCAGCAGGCCTGGCACCCAGCGGTGCTTCCAGGGCGTAACTTTTCTGTGCAGCAATGAGGATAATCCTCAGGTTACGGACCCAGTCCGTGTAATTGCTACCATCATCTTTCAACTTTGCTTTCTCAAGGAATGCATTAAAATTCAACGGAACAACAGCACGAGCCATCTATCTACAAACAAACATAGACAAGCAAAATACTATCAGGTACTAAGTTTCATGATAAATTTAAGTTCAATTAATCATATTACTTAAGAACTCCCACTTAGACAGGCATCTCTCTAGTCATCTAAGTGATCACGTGATCCAAATCAACTAAACCATGTCCGATCATCACGTGAGATGGAGTAGTTTCAATGGTGAACATCACTATGTTGATCATATCTACTATATGATTCACGCTCGACCTTTCGGTCTCCGTGTTCCGAGGCCATATCTGTCTATGTTAGGCTCGTCAAGTATGACCTGAGTATTCCGCGTGTGCAACTGCTTTGCACCCGTTGTATTTGAACATAGAGCCTATCACACCCGATCATCACGTGGTGTCTCAGCACGAAGAACTTTCGCAACGGTGCATACTCAGGGAGAACACTTCTTGATTATTAGTGACAAATCATCTTAAAATGCTACCGTCAATCAAAGCAAGATAAGATGCATAAAGGATAAACATCACATGCAATCAATATAAGTGATATGATATGGCCATCATCATCTTGTGATTGTGATCTCCATCTTCGAAGCACCGTCATGATCACCATCGTCACCGGCGCGACACCTTGATCTTCATTGTAGCATCGTTGTCGTTACGCCATCTATTGCTTCTACGACTATCGCTACCGCTTAGAGATAAAGTAAAGCAATTACAGGGCGTTTGCATTTCATACAATAAAACGACAACCATATGGCTCCTGCCAGTTGCCGATAACTTTGGTTACAAAACATGATCATCTCATACAATATAATATAGCATCACGTCTTGACCATATCACATCACAACATGCCCTGCAAAAACAAGTTAGACATCCTCTACTTTGTTGTTGCAAATTTTACGTGGCTGCTACGGGCTTTAACAAGAACTGTTCTTACCTATGCATAAAAACCACAACGATAGTTCGTCAAGTTGGTGCTGTTTTAACCTTCGCAAGGACCGGGCGTAGCCACACTAGATTCAGCTAAAGTGAGAGAGACAGACACCCGCCAGCCACCTTTAAGCACGAGTGCTCGTAACGGTGAAACCAGTCTCGTGTAAGCGTACGCGTAATGTCGCTCCGGGCCGCTTCATCTCACAATACCGCCGAACCAAAGTATGACATGCTGGTAAGCAGTATGACTTGTATCGCCCACAACTCACTTGTGTTCTACTCGTGCATATAACATCAACGCATAAAACCTAGGCTCGAATGCCACTGTTGGGGAACGTAGTAATTTCAAAAAAATTCCTACGCACACGCAAGATCATGGTGATGGCATAGCAACGAGAGGGGAAAGTGTTGTCCACGTACCCTCGTAGACCGTAAGCAGAAGCGTTAGCACAACGCGGTTGATGTAGTCGTACGTCTTCATGATCCAACCGATCCAAGCACCGAACGTACGGCACCTCCGAGTTCAGCACACGTTCATCTCGATGACGATCCCCGGGCTCCGATCCAGCAAAGCTTCGGGGATGAGTTCCGTCAGCACGACGGCGTGGTGACGATGATGATGTACTACCGGCGCAGGGCTTCGCCTAAACTCCGCAACGATATGACCGAGGTGGAATATGGTGGAGGGGGGCACCGCACACGGCTAAGGAACGATCCGTAGATCAACTTGTGTGTTATGGGGTGCCCTCCTGCCCCCGTATATAAAGGAGGGAGGGGGAGGTGCGGCCGGCCCCCTTAGGGTGCGCCTGGAGGAGTGCCTTGGTGGAGAAGGAAAGGGGGAGGAGAAAGAGGAAAGGGGGGCGCCGCCCCCCCCTTCCTTGTCCTATTAGGACTAGGGGGGAGGGGGCGTGCGGCCTGCCCTGGCCGGCCCTCCTCTTCTCCCTCATGGCCCACTAAGGCCCATTAACCCCCGGGACGGTTCCGGTAACCCCCCGGTGTTCCGGTAAAATCCCGATTTCACCCGGAACCTTTCCGATGTCCAAACATAGGCTTCCAATATATCAATCTTTATGTCTCGACCATTTCGAGACTCCTCGTCATGTACGTGATCACATTGGGGACTCCGAACAAACTTCGATACATCAAAACTTATAAACTCATAATAAAACTGTCATCGTAACGTTAAGCGTGCAGACCCTACGGGTTCGAGAACTATGTAGACATGACCTAGAACTATTCTCGGTCAATAACCAATAGCGGAACCTGGATGCCCATATTGGTTCCTACATATTCTACGAAGATCTTTATCGGTCAAACCGCATAACAACATACATTGTTCCCTTTGTCATCGGTATGTTACTTGCCCGAGATTTGATCGTCGGTATCCAATACCTAGTTCAATCTCGTTACCGGCAAGTCTCTTTACTCATTATGTAATGCATCATCCCGTAACCAACTCATTTGGTCACATTGCTTGCAAGGCTTATAATGATGTGCATTACCGAGAGGGCCCAGAGATACCTCTCCGACAATCGGAGTGACAAAACCTAATCTCAAAATACGCCAACTCAACATGTACCTTCGGAGACACCTGTAGTACTCCTTTATAATCACCCAGTTACGTTGTGACGTTTGGTAGTACCCAAAGTGTTCCTCCGGTAAACGGGAGTTGCATAATTCTCATAGTTACAGGAACATGTATAAGTCATGAAGAAAGCAATAGCAATATACTAAACGATCAAGTGCTAGGCTAACGGAATGGGTCATGTCAATCACATCATTCTCCTAATGATGTGATCCCATTAATCAAATGACAACACATGTCTATGGTTAGGAAACATAACCATCTTTGATTAACGAGCTAGAAAGTAGAGGCATACTAGTGACTATATGTTTGTCTATGTATTCACACATGTATCATGTTTCCGGTTAATACAATTCTAGCAATAATAAACATTTATCATGATATGAGGAAATAAATAATAACTTTATTATTGCCTCTAGGGCATATTTCCTTCAGGGTGCGCCCAACCCTCTAGGGGCTGGTTCCTTGCCCACTATGGCCCATGAGGCCCTCCGAGAGAGGTGGCCCCTCCTGCTGGACCCTCGGAACCCCTCTGGTGGCCCCGGTACAATACCGATAAGCCCCCGAACTTTTCCGGTGACCGTATGACAACTTCCCATATGTAAATCTTCACCTCCGGACCATTCCGAAACTCCTCGTGACGTCCGGGATCTCATCCAGGACTCCGAACAACATTCGGTAATCACTTACAAGTCTTCCTAATAACCCTAGCGTCACCGAACCTTAAGTGTGTAGACCCTACGGGTTTGGGAATCATGCAGACATGACCAAGACAGCTCTCCGATCAATAACCAACAGCGGGATCTGGATACCCATGTTGGTTCCCACATGTTCCACGATGATCCTATCGGATGAACCACGATGTCAAGGATTCAAGCAATCCCGTATATAATTCCCTTTATCAATCGGTACATTACTTGCCCGAGATTCGATCGTCGGTATCCCAATACTTCGTTCAATCTCGTTACTGGTAAGTCACTTTACTCGTACCGTAATGCATGATCCCGTGACCAACAACTTGATCACATTGAGCTCAATATGATGATGCATTACCGAGTGGGCCCAGAGATACCTCTCCGTCATACGGAGTGACAAATCCTAGTCTCGATCCGTGTCAACCCAACAGACACTTTCGGAGATACCTGTAGTATACCTCTATAGTCACCCCGTGATGTTGTGACGTTTGGTACACCCAAAGCACTCCTACGGTATCCGGGAGTTACACGATCTCATGGTCTAAGGAAATGATACTTGACATTGGAAAAGCTCTAGCAAACGAACTACACGATCATGTGCTATGCTTAGGATTGGGTCTTGTCCATCACATCATTCTCCCAATGATGTGATCCCGTTATCAATGACATCCAATGTCCATGGTAAGGAAACCATAACCATCCATTGATCAACAAGCTAGTCAACTAGAGGCTAACTAGGGACATGTTGTGGTCTACTCATTCACACATGTATTACGATTTCCGGATAATACAATTATAGCATGAACAATAGACAATTATCATGAACAAGGAAATATAATAATAACCATTTTATTATTTCCTCTAGGGCATATTTCCAACAGTCTCCCACTTGCACTAGAGTCAATAATCTAGTTACATTGTGATGAATCGAACACCCATAAAGTTCTGGTGTTGATCATGTTTTGCTCGCGGAAGAGGTTTAGTCAACGGATCTGCAACATTCAGATCCGTATGCACTTTGCAAATATCTATGTCTCCATCTTGAACATTTTCATGAATGGAGTTGAAGAGACGCTTGATGTGCCTGGTCTTCTTGTGAAACCTGGGCTCCTTGGCAAGGGCAATGGCTCCAGTGTTGTCACAGAAGAGAGTCATCGGCCCCGACGCATTGGGAATAACTCCTAGGTCGGTAATGAACTCCTTCATCCAGATTGCTTCATGTGCTGCCTCCAAGGCTGCCATGTACTCCGCTTCACATGTAGATCCCGCCACGACGCTTTGCTTGCAACTGCACCAGCTTACTGCCCCACCATTCAAAATATACACGTACCCGGTTTGTGACTTAGAGTCATCCAAATCTGTGTCGAAGCTAGCATCGACGTAACCCTTTACGAAGAGCTCTTTGTCACCTTCATAAATGAGAAACATATCCTTAGTCCTTTTCAGGTATTTTAGGATATTCTTGACCGCTGTCCAGTGTTCGATGCCGGGATTACTTTGGTACCTTCCTACCAAACTTACGGCAAGGTTTACATCAGGTCTGGTACACAGCATGGCATACATAATAGGCCCTATAGCCGAGGCATAGGGTATGTCACTCATCTTTTCTCTATCTTCTGCCGTGGTCGGGCATTGAGCCGAGCTCAATTTCACACCTTGCAACACAGGCAATAACCCCTTCTTCGACTGATCCATATTGAACTTCTTCTATATCTTATCAAGGTATGTGCTTTGTGAAAGACCTATGAGGCGCCTCGATCTATCTCTATAGATCTTGATGCCTAATATGTAAGCAGCTTCTCCAAGGTCCTTCATTGAAAAACACTTATTCAAGTAGGCCTTTATGCTGTCCAAAAGTTCTATATCATTTCCCATCAAAAGTATGTCATCCACATATAGTATGAGAAATGCTACAGAGCTCCCACTCAATTTCTTGTAAACGCAGGCTTCTCCATAAGTCTGCATAAACCCAAACGCTTTGATCATCCCATCAAAGCGAATGTTCCAACTCCGAGATGCTTGCACCAGCCCATAAATGGATCGCTGGAGCTTGCATACCTTGTTAGCATTCTTAGGATCGACAAAACCTTCCGGCTGCATCATATACAACTCTTCCTTAACATAGCCGTTAAGGAATGCCATTTTGACGTCCATTTGCCATATCTCATAATCATAGTATGCGGCAATTGCTAACATGATTTGGACGGACTTCAGCTTCACTACGAGAGAGAAAGTCTCATCGTAGTCAACTCCTTGAACTTGCCGATAACCCTTAGCGACAAGTCGAGCTTTATAGATGGTAACGTTACCATCCGCGTCCGTCTTCTTCTTAAAGATCCATTTTTTTCTATCGCTCGCCGATCATCGGGCAAGTCTGTCAAAGTCCATACTTTGTTTTCATACATGGATCCTATCTCGGATTGCATGGCTTCAAGCCATTTGTTGGAATCTGGGCCCGCCATCGCTTCTTCATAGTTCGAAGGCTCACCGTTGTCTAACAACCTGATTTCCAGGACAGGGTTGCCATACCATTCTGGTGTGGAACGTGTCCTTGTGGACCTACGAAGTTCAGTAGCAACTTGATCCGAAGTACCTTGGTCATCATCATTAACTTCCTCTCTAGTTGGTGCAGGCACCACAGGAACACCTTCCTGATCTGCGCTACTTTCCGGTTCAAGAGGCAGTACTTCATCGAGTTCTACTTTCCTCCCACTTATTTCTTTCGAGAGAAACTCTTTCTCCAGAAAGGACCCATTCTTGGTAACAAAGATCTTGCCTTCGGATCTAAGGTAGAAGGTATACCCAATGGTTTCCTTAGGGTATCCTATGAAGACGCATTTTTCCGACTTGGGTTCGAGCTTTTCAGGTTGAAGTTTCTTGACATAAGCATCGCATCCCCAAACTTTTAGAAACGACAACTTAGGTTTCTATCCAAACCATAATTCATACGGTGTCGTCTCAACGGATTTAGACGGTGCCCTATTTAAAGTGAATGTAGCTGTCTCTAAAGCGTATCCCCAAAATGATAGCGGTAAATCGGTAAGAGACATCTTAGACCGCACCATATCCAATAGAGTGCGATTACGACGTTCGGATACACCGTTGCGCTGAGGTGTTCCAGGCGGCATGAGTTGTGAAACAATTCCATATTTCCTTAAGTGCGTACCAAACTCGTGACTTGAATGTTCTCCCCCACGATCTGATCGTAAGAACTTTATTTTTCTGTCACGTCGATTCTCTACCTCATTCTGAAATTCCTTGAACTTTTCAAAGGTCTCAGACTTGTGTTTCATCAAGTAAACATACCCATCTCTACTCAAGTTATCAGTGAGGGTGAGAACATAATGATAGCCTCCGCGAGCCTCAATGCTCATTGGACCGCACACATCAGTATGTATGATTTCCAATAAGCTGGTTGCTCGCTCCATTTTTCCGGAGAACGGAGTCTTGGTCATTTTACCCATGAGGCATGGTTCGCACATGTCAAATGATTCGAAATCAAGAGACTCCAAGAGTCCATCTGTATGGAGCTTATTCATGCGTTTAACACCAATATGACCAAGGCGACAGTGCCACAGATATGTGGGACTATCATTATCAATCTTACATCTTTTGGTATTCACACTATGAATATGTGTAACATCATGTTCGAGATTCATTAAGAATAAACCATTGACCAGTGGGGCATGACCATAAAACATATCTCTCATATAAATAGAACAACCATTATTCTCGGATTTAAATGAGTAACCATCTCGTATTAAACGAGATCCAGATACAATGTTCATGCTCAAAGCTGGCACTAAATAACAATTATTGAGGTTTAAAACTAATCCCGTAGGTAAATGTAGAGGTAGCGTGCCGACGGTGATCACATCGACCTTGGAACCATTCCCGACGCGCATCGTCACCTCGACCTTCGCCAGTCTCCGTTTATTCCGCAGCTCCTGTTTTGAGTTACAAATATGAGCAACCGTACCGGTATCAAATACCCAGGAGCTACTACGAGTACTGGTAAGGTACACATCAATTACATGTATATCACATATACCTTTGGTGTTGCCGGCCTTCTTGTTCGCTAAGTACTTGGGGTAGTTCCGCTTCCAGTGTCCGCTTCCCTTGCAATAAAAGCACTTAGTCTCAGGTTTGGGTCCATGCTTTGGCTTCTTCCCGGCAACTGGCTTACCGGGCGCGGCAACTCCCTTGCCGTCCTTCTTGAAGTTCTTCTTACCCTTGCCTTTCTTGAAACTAGTGGTTTTATTGACCATCAACACTTGACGTTCCTTTTTGATTTCTACCTCCGCTGATTTAAGCATTGAAAATACCTCAGGAATAGTTTTCACCATCCCCTGCATGTTGTAGTTCATCACAAAGCTCTTATAGCTAGGTGGGAGCGACTGAAGGATTCTGTCAATGACCGCGTCATCTGGGAGGTTAACTCCCAGCTGAGACAAGCGGTTGTGTAACCCAGACATTTTGAGTATGTGCTCGCTCACAGAACTATTCTCCTCCATCTTACAACTGTAGAACTTGTCGGAGACTTCATATCTCTCGACCCGGGCATGAGCTTGGAAAACCATTTTCAGCTCTTGGAACATCTCATATGCTCTGTGTTGCTCAAAACGCTTTTGGAGCCCTGGTTCTAAGTTGTAAAGCATGCCGCATTGAACCAGGGAGTAATCATCACTACGCGACTGCCAGGCGTTCATAACATCTTGAGTTGCTGGGAAAACGGGTGCTTCACCTAGCGGTGCATCTAGGACATATGCTCTTTTGGCAGCTATGAGGATGATCCTCAAGTTCCGGACCTAGTCCGTATAGTTGCTGCCATCGTCTTTCAGCTTGGTTTTCTCTAGGAACGCATTGAAGTTGAGGGCAACATTAGCGTAGGCCATTTGATCTACAAGACATATTGCAAAAGTTTTAGACTAAGTTCATGATAATTAAGTTCATCTAATCAAATTATTCAATGAACTCCCACTCAGATAGACATCCCTCTAGTCATCTAAGTGATCCATGATCCGAGTCAACTAGGCCGTGTCCGATCATCACGTGAGACGGACTAGTCATCATCGGTGAACATCTTCATGTTGATCGTATCTTCTATACGACTCATGTTCGACCTTTCGGTCTCTTGTGTTCCGAGGCCATGTCTATACATGCTAGGCTCGTCAAGTCAACCTAAGTGTTTTTGCATGTGTAAATCTGTCTTACACCCGTTGTATGTGAACATTAGAATCTATCACACCCGATCATCATGTGGTGCTTCGAGACAACGAACTTTCGCAATGGCGCACAGTTAGGGGGAACACTTTCTTGAAATTATTATGAGGGATCATCTTATTTACTACTGTCGTTCTAAGCAAATAAGATGCAAAAACATGATAAACATCACATGCAATCAAATAGTGACATGATATGGCCAATATCATTTTTCTCCTTTTGATCTCCATCTTCGGGGCGCCATGATCATCATCGTCACCGGCATGACACCATGATCTCCATCATCATGATCTCCATCATCGTGTCTCCATGAAGTTGTCACGCCAACGATTACTTCTACTACTATGGCTAACAGTTTAGCAATAAAGTAAAGTAATTACATGGTGTTATTCAATGACACGCAGGTCATACAATAATTAAGACAACTCCTATGGCTCCTGTCGGTTGTCATACTCATCGACATGCAAGTCGTGATTCCTATTACAAGAACATTATCAATCTCATACATCACATGTATATCATTCATCACATCCTTTTTGGCCATATCACATCACAAGGCATATGCTGCAAAAACAAGTTAGATGTCCTCTAATTGTTGTTGCATGTTTTTACGTGGCTGCAATAGGGTTCTAGCAAGAATGTTTCTTACCTACGTCAAAACCACAACGCGATATGCCAATTTCTATTTACCCTTCATAAGGACCCTTTTCATCGAATGCGTTCCGACTAAAGTGGGAGAGACTGGCACCCGCTAGCCACCTTATGCACCAAGTGCATGTCAGTCGGTGGAACCTGTCTCACGTAAGGGTACGTGTAAGGTTGGTTCGGGCCGCTTCATACCACAATACCGTCAAAACAAGATTGGACTAGTAACGGTAAGCATATTGAACAAAATCAACGCCCACAACTACTTTGTGTTCTACTTGTGCAAAGAATCTACGCAATAGACCTAGCTCATGATGCCACTGTTGGGGATCGTTGCAGAAAATAAAAAATTTCTACGCATCACGAAGATCAATCTATGGAGTCATCTAGCAACGAGAGAGATAGGAGTGCATCTACATACCCTTGTAGATCGTGAGCGGAAGCGTTCAAGAGAACGAGGTAGAAGGAGTCGTACTCGTTGTGATCCAAATCACCGAAGATCCTAACGCCGAACGGAAGGCACCTCCGCGTTCAACACACGTACGGCGCAGAGATGTCCCCCGCGCCTTGATCCAGCAAGGAGGACGGAGAGGTTGAGGAAGAGAGCTCCAGCAGTAGCACGACGGCGTGGTGGTGGTGGAGAGGTAGTACTCCGGCAGGGCTTCGCCAAGATCTTAACGGAGGAGGAGAGTTGTTGGGGAGGGGAGGGGCTGCGCCTTGGATGTGGTGTGCAGCCCTCCCCTTGCCCCTCTATTTATAGGGGAGATCTAGAGGGGGGGCGGCGGCCAAGGGGAGGGGCTTGCCCCCCAAGCAAGGGGGCCGCCCCCTCTAGGGTCCCCCCCCAACCCTAGGCGCATGGGCCCAAGGGGGGAGGTGCGCCCAGTCCTCCAGGGGCTGGTTCCCTGCCCACTATGGCCCATGAGGCCCTCCGAGAGAGGTGGCCCCTCCTGGTGGACCCCCGGAACCCCTCCGATGGCCCCGGTACAATACCGATAAGCCCCCGAACTTTTCCGGTGACCGTATGACAACTTCCCATATATAAATCTTCACCTCCGGACCATTCCGGAACTCATCCTGACGTCCGGGATCTCATCCGGGACTCCGAACAACATTCGGTAATCACTTACAAGTCTTTCTAATAACCCTAGCATCACTGAACCTTAAGTGTGTAGACCCTACGGGTTCAGGAATCATGCAGACATGACCGAGACAGCTCTCCGGCCAATAACCAACAACGGGATCTGGATACCCATGTTGGTTCCCACATGTTCCACGATGATCTCATTGGATGAACCACGATGTCAAGGATTCAAGCAATCCCATATACAATTCCCTTTGTCAATCGGTACGTTACTTGCCCGAGATTCGATCGTCGGTATCCCAATACTTCGTTCAATCTCGTTACTGGCAAGTCACTTTACTCGTACCGTAATGCATGATCCCGTGACCAACCACTTGATCACATTGAACTCATTATGATGATGCATTACCGAGTGGGCCCAGAGATACCTCTCCGTCATACGGAGTGACAAATCCCAGTCTCGATCTGTGTCAACCCAACAGACACTTTCGGAGATACCTGTAGTATACCTTTATAGTCACCCTGTTATGTTGTGACGTTTGGTACACCCAAAGCACTCCTACGGTATCCGGGAGTTGCACGATCTCATGGTCTAAGGAAATGATACTTGACATTAGAAAAGCTCTAGCAAACGAACTACACGATCTTGTGCTATGCTTAGGATTGGGTCTTGTCCATCACATCATTCTCCCAATGATGTGATCCCGTTATCAATGACATCCAATGTCCATGGTCAGGAAACCGTAACCATCCATTAATCAACGAGCTAGTCAACTTGAGGCTAACTAGGGACATGTTGTGGTCTACTCATTCACACATGTATTACGGTTTCCGGATAATACAATTATAGCATGAACAATAGACAATTATCATGAAGAAGGAAATATAATAATAACCATTTTATTATTGCCTCTAGGGCATATTTCCAACATGTACTACTACGAAGATGTTGGAGGAGAGAGATCGAGAGAACCATGCCTTACGCATGGAGTTGTACAACACCCGCCAGGACAACTGGGCTACCCTGATGCGGTTCGCACCATCCGTTCAGACCGGATACCTGGATATGCGTGACTTGTACCCTGTCCGCGCACGTCTTCCGGCTCGCATGGATTATGCAGATGTTGGAGGTATCATGCCTCCGCGTGGGCGCCGACTTCCACCCTTTGTGGGGCTAAGGCCTCATTCGAGTCCGTATCGTCCACAGTCCCAACGTGATCGTGAGTTCCCGGATCCACCCGTCCCGCTTCCAGGCTATGCGGGGGATATTTATGAGGAGTACTACGGAGTTGGAGATGACTGAGCTGGATCTCGACACTAGTAGTTGTAGTAGCCGTATTTCCACAGTCCTGCACGTCTTGTGGAATATGACGTAGTTTGTACTAGATTCCGGAGGTGTAGAAAAATAATGTATTGGAGCTTGAGATGCCTCCGATGAGATGTAATCTTCCTTTCACCATAGTTGTACTCAGTTTGGTCTTGTACTAAACCATGTATGGTGTGCATGACGATGGAATAAATGTGGTAGTTTCTGTATTTCCATGTCATACGGATGATCATCTTGCATTCCGAGTCATCCATTACATTCTGCACTTCTATGTCAGAATTTTGTCATCCTTGTCTAAACCATTGTCTTGTTTTCCCAGGATGGTCAACACCCACAGCAACCCTGCTACCCCGGAGCAGGCTGAAGGTAGTGGGGCTAGAGATGCAAATCTGCCTCATCCTCCTTCTTTGGCTGAGGTGATGCTGGAGGCCGAGAGGAACAAATGGGAGACCAACCGTTTGCTAGAATGCATCGACCAGAACATAGCACAGCACCAGAGGAACGGATTGGTGTCTCTCAGTGACTTCATCAAGTTGCACCCACCCACCTTCCATCACTCCATCGAGCCCCTCGAAGCCGATGATTGGCTCCACAACATTACCCACAAGCTACGCTCTGCACATGTAGCCGAAGCTGACAAGGTCACATATGCTGCCTATCATCTTGAAGGCCCCGCCAGTCTCTGGCGAGAGAACTACGAGGACATGCGCTCAGCTGGCCATATCACCACTTGGGCAGAGTTTAGTGATGCTTTCCATGAGCATCACATCCCGGAAGGTCTTATGGATCGTAATCGGGAATAGTTCTGCAGTTTCACCCAGGGTAGACTCACTGTGGATGCATACAACAAGGAGTTTGGAAACCTAGCACGCTATTCAACTGAGGAAGTTTCCACCGATGCCAAGAAGCAGGCAAGGTTCCACAAGGGACTTATCCCCGAGCTTCGCCATGATCTCCGTCTACATGAGTGCACTTCCTTCCAGAAGCTAGTGAACAAGGCTATCAGCGATGAGACATGTCAGACTGATTTCGAAGCAGCACGCAAGCACGGCCGTGACACTAGCTCCTCATCCGGTTCTGTCTCTCAGAAGCGCCAGGTGTGGGTGCCTAACATTGCTCTGCCACCCAGGTTCACAATGAGGCCATCCTATCAGGCGCCTCGTCCAACCCAGCAGTATGCACCGGCCATGTCTTATGGTGGTTCAACCAACAATGCTCCCCCACGTACCAGCATTGTGACATGTTTCAAGTGTGGAGAACCGGGTCACTATATGCAAGAGTGCCCCCAGATCAACCCCAATCCCAACCAGTCTGGAAAGGTTGTTGGCCATGGCAAGCCAATAGGGAAGGTGTACTACGCCAAGCCGGCCACCGCTGCACGTGGCCATGTGAACTGTGTCTCATATGAAGAGGCTCAGGATGATCCCAATGTCGTTCTTGGTACACTCCTTGTTAACTGCCATCCGGCACTGTTCTGTTTGATACTGGAGCATCTCATTCATTTATATCCTAGAGCTATGCTCATTTGCATAACACCGCATTTTGTGACATGCCCTCTACCATGGAAATTTCTACTCCTGGTTCAAGATGGCAAACTTCTAAAGTAAGCCATGGAAATGAAATTAGGTAGATAGACTCGTTTTCCTTGCATCCTTGATAGCTCTCAAATCCTCGGACATTAATATCATCTTGGGTATGGACTGGATGTCATCCCATCATGCTAAGATTGATTTTTTCTCTAGGACTGTTCAACTTACACATCCATCGGGCAAGGTAGTTAATGTCTTGACCCGAGTAGCTAAGCGACAACTATATTCTCTCAATGCCAGTCCTTTGCCAGACCTCAAAGACGTTTCGATAGTTCGTGACTTTTCGGATGTCTTTCCAAAAGAAATGCCAGGTGTTCCACCTGATAGAGATGTCGAGTTCGTGATAGATCTTATCCCAGGAACTGTCGTAATCTCTAGGAGACCCTATAAGATGGCACCACTAGAACTAGCCGAGCTTAAGAAAAACCTCGATGAGTCCTTGAAAAAGGGTTTCATCCGTCCTAGTTCTTCTCCTTGGGCTTGTCTCGTCCTCTTCGTCAAGAGGAAGGATGGTACAGATCGGATGGTTGTAGATTATCGACTCGTCAACTTGGTCACAATAAAGAACAAGTATCTGCTCCCCAGGATCAAGGATCTGTATGACCAGCTCGTTGGATCCTCAGTCTTTTCCAAGATGGATTCGAGGTTAGGCTACCATAAAATCAAAATCAAGAACGGGGACATTCCCAAAACGGCCTTTGTTACTCGTTATGGCCAATACGAGTACAACGTCATGTCCTTCGGTTTAACCAATGCCCCAGCCACCTTCTCTCGGTTAATGAACTCGATATTCATGGAGTATTTGGATAAATTTGTCGTGGTCTACCTCGATGATATACTCATCTACTCCAAGAATGAGGAAGAACATGCCGAGCAACTAAGGCTAGTGTTGATGAAACTTCGAGAGCATCGCCTTTATGCCAAATTTTCTAAATGTGAATTTTGGTTGCTAGAAGTGACCTATCGAGGCCATGTAATCTCTGGTAAGGGTATTGCTGTCAATCCCAAGTGAGTTCAAGGCGTTCTTAATTGGACTCCACCTGAATCGATCAAGCAAGTTCGGAGTTTCCTTGGCTTAGCGAGCTACTGTCGCCGCTTTGTCGAGAACTTCTCCAAAGTTGCTAAACCTCTAACTGAACTCCTCAAGAAAGATAAAAAGTTCAAGTAGACCCCACAATGTGAGCATAGTTTTCAGGAACTGAAATGACGCCTGACATCTGCTCCCGTACTGGTACCGCCAGATTTCTCCAAGGACTTTGTTATCTATTGCGACGCCTCGCGACAAGGACTAGGTTGCATTCTCATGCAGGATCGGCATGTAATTGCCTATGCTTCACGACAATTGCACCCACATGAGGAAAATTGTCCTACCCATGATCTAGAGCTTGCACCTGTAGTCCATGCACTCAAAACCTGGCGACATTACCTTCTCAGTAATAATTATGAAATCTTCATGGATCACCAAAGTCTGAAATATATATTCACCCAACCGGATTTGAATCTCAGGCAAAGACGTTGGGTTGAGTTGATCATAGATTTCAACTTAGGAATAACTTACACCCCAATAAAAGCTAGTGTCATGGCTGATGCCCTAAGTCGTAAATCATACTGTAACAACCTAATTTTACAACAAGGTCAACCACTTCTCTATGAGAAATTTCGGAAGCTTAACCTTAACATTGTTCCTCAAGGATTCCTTTCCACCTTGGTGGTGAAACCTACTCTTACGGATCAAATCATCGCTACCCAAAAGCGAGATAAAGGGATATCCCAGATCAAGGAGAACATTGCAAGCGGAGATGCTAAATGTTTCTCTATAAATGATCAAGGTGTTGTGTACTTTGAGAACCGTCTAGTGGTTCCTAAGAACCGGCATCTTCGGCAGTTGATCCTTAAGGAGGCTCATGAATCACCTCTCACCATTAATCCCGGAAGTACCAAGATGTATCAGGACCTACGCCAGAGGTTCTGGTGGACTAGGATGAAGAGAGACATAGCTCAATTTGTTGCTAATTGCAACGTCTGTCGTCATGTTAAAGCAGAGCATCAATGGCCTGCTAGCACCCTTCAACCCTTAGCTATTCCTGAATGGAAATGGGACAAAATCGGTATGGATTTCATCACCGGTTTTCCCAGGACCAAGAGAGGGAATAATGCTATCTTCGTCATTATCGATCGTCTTTCCAAAGTGGCCCATTTATTACCTGTTCGTGAGAGAATAACCGCTAGTCAGCTAGCATATTTGTACATCTCCCGAATAGTGTCTCTTCAAGGTGTTCCTTTGGAAATTAACTCGGATCGTCGAAGTCTCTTCACCTCTCGATTTTGGGAAAGTTTCCAAAATGCTATGGGAACTCGTATCTCCTTTAGCACCGCCTTTCACCCTCAATCAAGTGGTCAAGTAGAACGCGTCAATCAAATTCTAGAAGACATGCTTCGAGCTTCTGTTATCTCATTCGGAATGGATTGAGAGAAATGTCTTCCATTTGCCGAATTTGCTTATAACAACAGCTATCAATCTAGCTTGGGTAAAGCTCCTTTTGAAGTTCTCTATGGACGAAGGTGTCAAACGCCTCTTAACTGGTCAGAAAGCGGGGAAAGACAATTCTTTGGCCTGGATATGATCCAGGAAGCAGAAGAGCAAGTTTGCATTGTTCGTGAAAAGCTGAAAACAGCCCAATCTCGTCAAAAGAGCCAATATGATCGTAAACATAAGGCTATGACTTTTGAAGTTGATGAGAAGGCTTACCTTCGGGTTACTCCTCTGAAGGGAACCCATCGCTTCGGTATCAAAGGCAAATTGGCTCCTCGCTACATTGGACCTTTTCGCATTCTTTCCAAACAAGGAGAAGTTTCCTACCAATTGGAACTACCTCCGCACCTCTCCAGAGTCCACGATGTCTTCCAGGTTTCTCAACTCAGGTGTTGTTTCTCGGATCCCATCCGTGTAGTGGACCACGAAATGCTTGATCTCCAAGATAATCTCACATATCGAGAGTACCCCATTCGTATCCTTGATCAAACCGAGCGTACCACTCGATGCCATAACATCAAGTTTCTCAAGGTTCAGTGGTCGAACCATTCCGAGAAAGAAGCCACTTGGGAAAGGGAGGATCGTCTTCGACTTGAGTACCCCACCTTCTTGCCGGAGGATCCTAAATCTTGGGACGAGATTTTTCTGAGTGGGGGTGAGTTGTCACACCCTAGCTAGTTCATGCATTAGAGTGCTTGCATCATGTCTATCTTCATCAGAAACTTGGAAATGGGGATGAAAGAACCCCCAACATCCCCTGAAACCAACTAGGGTTTACTAAAAATATTTTCAATGAACCTGAAATGCCCTTCTAAAATGTTCATCATCTTTGCCTTGGTCTTAAACCTCTGACAAAGATGGTGCATAAATTTCTAGGTCATCCTAAGGTCACTTAATTAAATCATTAGTTAATTGCATTTGGGCATTTAAATGCTAGTAAATATTTTAAATGTCCAAATAATCCTAAACTGAAATGTTCCATGTTGGATATATTCCAAACAGTGGCCATGAGCAGTTTGGTGATTTTTGAAAGAGTTTAGCTATTTTTAGAAATGCCACAAACTTGCAGAAATAAAAAAATAGAAAAAAAGGAAAATGACTTACCTGGCCGCAACCCACCACCCAGCCCACCTGGCGGCCCGGCACTATGCTGGCCCATGCCAGCCAGCTGCTTTGTCCCCGCCAGACAGACAGGGAGGTGACGCCGACGAGCGTGAGCTCGCCACGGCGCCACCTGCTTGCCACTCAGCCCGTGGACGCGCTGGTCGACCTCCACGTCGCCCCCTCGACCGCCTGGACACGCTCATTCTCCCCCAATGAGGGAGTCCTGGATTAAGGTGTCCTCTGACAGCCGGACTATATGCATATGCCAGACTGTTGGACTATGAAGATACAGGATAGAAGGCTTCGTCCCGTGTCCGGATGGTACTCTCCTTTGCATGGAAGGCAAGCTTAGCGATTCGGATATGAAGATTCCTTTCTTTGTAACCGACTCTGTGTAATCCTAGCCCCCTCCGATGTCTATATAAACCGTAGGGTTTAGTCCGTAGGACAAGAACAATCATAATTATAGGCTAGCTTCTAGGGTTTAGCCTCTACGATCTCGTGGTATATGAACTCTTGTAATATTCATATCATCAAGATCAATCAAGCAGGAAGTAGGGTATTACCTCCACCGAGAGGGCCCAAACATGGATAAACATTGCGTCCCCCGCCTCCTGTTACCATTAGCCTTAGACGCACAGTTCGGGACCCCCTACCCGAGATCCGCCAGTTTTGACACCGACATTGGTGCTTTCATTGAGAGTTCCACTGTGTCGTCGAAGATAGGGTGATGGCTCGCCTTGTCATCAAGGACAACATCACCTCCGGGGGAGCTCTGGCCTCAGGCCAAACCCTCCGGCTGGGCGGCTTCGTCTTGACTGTCCGTTCGGTCGTCAGGCCGACCATGACTTCTCGGGTCATCGAAAATCATCTCCATGTCAGCTTGGAATACGCCGAGCATATGGATCCAACAGAATTATCATCTCTAAACGGGCTCCTAGATCGCATCGCCGCTTTGGGAGTCACTTCGGACTACGATCGGATTGGTCTTAAACCCGATCAGAGAGAGATTGAATCTCCGCCGATCACCCATCAGATAGCGGTGGTGGAGGAGCAATGCAACAACTCTTCCCCTATATTGAGGACAAAATATGTCCATATTTCCGAGCTCACCAAGCCGGATACATGCCCGCGGGAAGACATGCCCCGAACTCCGAACTTAGAATCGGACTGTGGGCCAGAAAAATTGGTTGACATCCCGGAGTCTGAACTATTAAGCTCGGAAACTCCTCAAGCCTTGGGTTACAGATCGAATCAGGGTTCGGACTTAAATCCACCCACCCACCCAGGCTCAAGCGATCTTTCCCGCATCAGACAACAGTCCCAAGAAACGGTACATCACTTTTGGGCCAGATTCCTCCTTGTCAAAGACAAGGTCAAGGACTGTTGCGATGAAGACACAATCTCATTATTCTGCAAACATTGCACGGACAAGGGACTCCTTAACGCCATAAATCACCATCACCTATCGCGCTTTGATGACTTGGAGATCATAGTACAGAAGTACTGCGGATGGAAAGCGCCTGGAAAACTCAGGCAGCCTTTTGGGATCCACTGGCTCTCGCTAACCCCTCGTCCAAACAAAAAGGGTGTACCCTCGTAGGTCGCCCGATCCAATCACAAAGAAATCAAAGCCCACTACAGGGCGCGCAACCATTTTGGAGGGATGGCTCGATAGGCCATGCAAAATACACACCACACCGGATACCATACCAACACACAACCTTAGAGCATGTTGGATACTTCGGCAGGTGGCCAAGAGCAGCGAGGATCTCCTCATAAAAAACACCACAGAGCAACATCCCACAGAACACAGCACTACAATATTGTCAGTCTTCGAGACTTTTGCCTCAGGTAACAGGCGCAAGAGAGCACTCCGTGGCCTTGCCGAAGTCTGCCAAGTTGCAGCAATAAACCCCTGGAACGACACGGCCATAACTTTCAGTGCCAGTGACGAGCCACAATTCAAAACAGTCCGGGCACCAGCCGCTTTGGTCCTCAATCCAATCGTGGACGGCTTCCGACTTACCAAAGTGCTCATGGACGGCGGTAGCGGACTAAACCTCATTTACGAGGAAACTATCAACAAAATGGAAATAGACAGGAGCCGCATTGAGCAAAGCAGCACAACCTTCCGAGGAATAATTCCCAGTCGGGAGGCACGATGTGCGGGAAAAATCACACTCAATGTGGTATTCGGCACGCCGGAGAATTATCGGTCCGAAGAGATAACCTTTTAGGTGGCCCCTTTCTCTAGTGGATATCATGCCTTGTTAGGGCGGGATTCGTTTGCGAGCTTCCAAGCTATACCCCATTACGGGTACATGAAGCTCAAGATGCCAGTGATCCAGACATACGCTTCGCACCGAAAATAAAACAGCCACCTTGGCCCTCGAAGCATTGTCTGAAGCCCTCACGGCCGAAGAATTAACTGCATTACGCTCCACAGTGGATAGGGACGACATGATACTCGATAAGCGATCCAAGTCCACCTCCTTTAAACCAGGGGACGAAATAGTCAAATTCCAAGTCCACCTAACGGACTCCTTGAAGACAGCATCCATCGGGGCACAGCTGGACCCCACAATTGACGCTGCATTGCGGGCGTTTCTATGCGAGAATTGGGATATCTACGCCTAGCACCCTTCTAATATGCCAGGGATCCCACGCAGGCTGGCCGAACACATCCTTAACATACTGAAGGGATACAAGCCGGTCAAGCAAACACTACGGTGCTTCTCAGAACCCAAACGGCAAGCTATGGGAGAGGAACTAGCCAAGTTACTCGAGGCCAGATTCATTAGAGAAATAAAACACCCGGATTGGCTAACAAACCTAGTGATGGTACCAAAGAAGCATAAATCCTGGTGCCTATGTGTCGATTTCAAATACCACAACAAGACTTTCCCTAATGATCCCTTCCCTCTCCGGCGCATCGATCAGATTATCGATGCTACCGTAGGACACGACTCATTGTGTTTCCTTGACGCATACTCCGGATACCATCAAATCAAGATGGCGGAGTCCGACCAAGCCGCAACGGCATTTATTACCCCATATGGGCCTTTGTACTTCAACACTATGCCTTTCGATCTTAAAACACTAGTGCCACCTACCAACGCATGATTCAAACATGCCTAGAGAAACAAATCGGCAAAACAGTTGAAGCATATGTCGACGATGTAGTCATCAAGACCATACATGCCGAATCTTTAATAGACAATCTAAGGTTCACGTTCGATAACCTCTGAACATATGACATCAAGCTCAATCCGGAAAAATGTGTTTTCAGCGTTCCCGCCGGAAAGCTGCTGGGCTTCATCATTTTCAATAGAGGAATTGAAGCAAACCCAGCTAAAATTCGAGCTTTGTCGCAGTTGGCTACCCCAACAGATCTCAAACAAATCCAGAAGCTAACTGGATGCGTGGCAGCTTTAAGCAGCTTTAACCCACCGTAATACTTATGCTATCTTGAGAGAAGCCTCTAGTGAAACCTATGGCCCCCGGGTCTATCTCTTATCATATTTGCTTCCAATCTACTTTTATTTGCATCTTTTACTTTTTGCATCTATATTATAAAATACCAAAAACATATTTATCTTATCATACTATCTCTATTAGATCTCACTTTTGCAAGTAGTCGTGAAGGGATTGACAACCCCTTTATTGCGTTGGTTGCGAGTTATTTGTTTGTTTTTGTAGGTGCGTGGGACTTTTGAGGAGCCTCCTACTGGATTGATACCTTGGTTCTCAAAAACTGAGGGAAATACTTACGCTACTATTGCTGCATCACCCTTTCCTCTTCAAGGAAAACCAACGCAAGCTCAAGACATAGCAGTGCTTCCACTGAGCCCTGGTAGCTTGCTACTGCTCCGGAACACCTAGGCTGGCCAGCATGTGTCCTTCTTCGTTCCTGTGTCTGTCCCTATGGGGAAATGTCACGCGATGACTACCGGAGTCCTGTTAGCCTGCTACAGCCCGGTTTACCGGAGTCCTACTAGCCCAGTTGCTACAGCCCGGATTCACTCGCTGATGACCGACACATTCATTGCTGGGTCATGTATGCATGTCCCTGTAAGTTAGTGCCACTTTGGGTTCACGACTAGCCATGTCAGCCTAGACTCCTTGTCATATGGATGCTAGCGACACTGTCATATACGTGTGCCAAAAGGCGCAAACGGTCCCGGGCCTGGTAAGGCGACACCCGTGAGAATACCGTGTGTGAGGCAGCAAAGTGATATGAGGTGTTACATGCTAGATCGGTGTGGCATTGAGTCGGGGTCCTAACAATCATCATCGGGAGATTGCCAGTCGGCGCTCTTGTCCACGCTCTCCACTCCCTCCTGGGCTTGCTCCTGGGCTTGCTCTCCGTTCGGCATCGAATACATCTCAGTATAAATCTGCAAGACAAGAAGTTAAACAAACATCTGTCAGATTCAAAGATGGTCGAAAGTCAGAATGAAAGACACTCGGTAATAAGGATCACACCTTGTCCGGCTGATTTTCGGCGTCGAATGGATTGACTCTCCTGCCCCCCGGGGTTGTCTTTGTTTCCAGTAATCCCCTCCACCCACTAGGCCACCTTCTCATTGGTGACCTCCTCTGGGTGGACCTGAGCGGTGTCATTGGAGCGTGAATACATCCACATGGAATGATCACGGGCTTGGAGCGGCTGGATGCATCGACTGAGAAACACTTCCAATAAATCCATGCTAGTCACGCCCTGACGGACCAATTGGACTACCCGCTCAACTAGCATGTTCGTCTGTACTCTCTCCGCTGCAGACACGGTCAGTAAAGAAGGTTGCTGGACTCGACCTAGGGTAAAGGGAGGAAGACCAGCCGACTGACCGAGGGTCAGAATGTCTTGGCAATAGAACCAGGTCGACTGCCACCCCCTAACCGACTCAGGAAGTGTATGTGATGGTGTTGGGAGAGAAATGGTGAAGCTGGGCACCAAAAAATTTCAGAAAACTCCGGAAGAAAGGATGCGGAGGCAGGGAGAAACCACGGTCGACGTGGGTTGCGAGGAGGACGCACTCACCCGCCCGCGGCTGAGGCTCGATCTCGTCCCCCGGAAGCCTCCAAGTCTCGTCGGTGATCAAGCCCGCGGCGGACAAATCCTCCAGATCTTCTTGCCGGAGTGTAGATAGAATCCAGTCCCCCTGGATCTAGCCAGGCGGCAACCCGAACCTCGACGACGATCACTGACTTATTTTTTTGCCCTTCATCGTTGCCGTCGCTTTCTTCGCGCGCTCCAGGGCCGCCATCTTGTCCTTCACCATTGTGGCAGATTGTGCATGGGTGGGGCGGCAGCGTCGAGAGTGGAGGAAGACGTCGTGGAGAAGCAGAGGAAGAAGAAGGGGAATTGGGGCGCACTGTGCAAATACATTGGCCTCGACGTCTTTTATGGGCCTTCTTCTGAGTGGCTGATGCGTGGACCTGAGCGGTCCTATCAAATACCGCAATAGTCACACAACAGGTACGTGGAGAAAAAGGTGGAGCAGAAATCGAGGCGCCCCTGTCTATCCGTCCCATTTACTGTGGCACGCTCCGCCTCGCGCGCTTCCCCAAATTTTCGAATCTTGTGAGATCCGGGAACCGCGGTAATCAATCACGCCAAAGATTTCGCACCATATCAACACTCGAAGATTGCCAGCATAAGTTCACTCGACGACCTCTGAATCGATCAAGGCGACTAAAATGAAGTCGAAGTTTCAGCATGAACCTCGAGCTCAGTAATAATGCTTATGAAGCATAAGAGTAAAGACAGGGTTAACTTCAACTCTCTTTCCACTCGGACCTCAATCCATTCGGGGGATAATGACGATGCCATGGACCTAGGGTAGGGTCATAGGCCTGACTTATGCGCCCTACCCAAGGTCACTACCCTAGAATCAAGGACATTCAAAGTATAGCAAGAAATACCGACCGAAGTAGCCATGGAGTGCCATCCACTCGACCAGTCACCTCACTCGGACACCCCCAATTTCACTTGACCTGGATGAAGTCATTCGACCATACAGGAAACCACTCAAAGTATAGAAGACCTAGAGTCACTCAGGATGGCAACGGTCAGGCGTTCACTCCATAGTCTTAAAGATCATTAATAGCACTTTATAGCTGGTGTTACCAGTAACGCCCTGTCTTAATGTACATTGAACCCTGTAACGGGGGACTGCTGGGGTCCTGGCACACTCTATATAATCCACCCCCCTCCTCTGGGACAAGGGTTTGCACCCCTTGTAACACACACCCATATTCTAGTCGACCGCCTCAGGGCACCAAGACGTAGGGCTTTTACCTCCTTCGAGAGAGGCCTGAACTCGTAAACTCGTGTGTACAACCTCTCCATAGCTAGGGCCTTGCCTCCTCATATGTACCCCCTACTCTTACTGTCAGACTTAGTATCACGACACTAGCATCACACATAATTTCAAAAGGCAGGTTCCAGTCAGGTGGTTGAACAATAGGTGCAGAAATTAAGGCTTTCTTAAGTGTTTCAAAGGCTTCTACACAATCATCATCAAAAATGAATGGAACATCCTTTTGCAAAAGATTTGTAAGAGGCCTAGAATTTTTAGAGAAGTCTTTAATAAACCTCCTATAGAAACCAGCATGACCAAGGAAACTACGAATACCTTTGATATCTCTGGGACATGGCATTTTCTCAATTGCATCAACTTTAGCTTTATCCAACTCAATACCCCGTTCAGAAATTTTATGCCCCAAGAAAATACCTTCGTTAACCATAAAGTGGCACTTCTCCCACTTCAAGACAAGATTAGTTTGCTCACACCTCTGCAAAACTTGATCAAGGTTGCTCAAGCAATCATCAAAAGAAGTTCCATAAACGGAAAAATCATCCATGAAAACCTCAACAATCTTTTCACAAAATTCAGAGAATATCGCAGTCATGTATCTTTGAAAGGTAGTAGGTGCATTGCATAAACCAAAAGGCATACGTCTATAAGCATAAGTTCCAAAAGGACAAGTAAAGGTGGTTTTCTCTTGATCAGGTTGTGAAACAGGTATTTGAGAAAAACCCAAATATCCATCAAGGAAGCAAAAGTGTGTGTGCTTTGGTAGTCTTTCTAGCATTTGATCAATAAAAGGCAAGGGGTAATGATCTTTTCTAGTTGCTTTATTTATTTTTCTAAAATCAATTACCATCCTATCGCCAGTAACAATTCTTTGTGGAATAAGTTCATTTTTATCATTAGGAACAACGGTAATACCTCCTTTCTTAGGGACACAATGAGCGGGACATACCCATCTACTATCAGCTATGGGATAAATTATACATGCTTCCAGAAGCTTTAATATTTCAGTTCTTACCACTTCTTTCATTTTGGGATTCAATCGTCGTTGATGATCAACAACAGGTTTAGCATCAGGTTCCATATTAATCTTGTGCTGACAGAGAGTGAGACTAATGCCCTTAAGATCATCAAGAGTATATCCAATAGCATCCCGGTGCTTCTTCAGAACTTTCAATAATCTTTCTTCTTCATGTTCTGAAAGGTTAGCACTAATAATAACAGGATATATCTTTTTTCTCATCAAGATAAGCATATTTCAAAGTTTGTGGCAATTGTTTTAATTCAAACACATGGTCACCTTTAGGTGGAGGAGGACCTCCTAGAGTTTCAATAGGCAAATTGCGTTTAAGTAGAGGTTGTTGTTCAAAGAAAATTTCATCTATTTCATTTCTTTCACGCATATGCATGTCATTTTCATGGTCTAGCAAATATTGTTCTAGTGGATCAGTAGGAGGCATGGCAATAGAAGCAAGACCATATCATTTCATCCTCACTAGGCAATTCTTTCTTATGATGTTATCTACTAAACTTATAAAAAATAAACTCATGAGACTCATCACCAAAACTAACACCGACAATTTGTTTCTCACAACCTATTTTAGCATTAACGGTGTTCAAGAAAGGTCTACCAAACATAATGTGACAAAATTCATCTTGTGGGGAACCAAGAACTAGAAAATCAGTAGGATATTTTATTTTCCCACACAAGACTTCAACATCTCCGACAATCCCAAGTGGTGTGATGGTGTCTCTATTAGCAAGTTTGATAGTAACATATATGTCTTCTATTTCAGCGGGTGCTATATCATTCATAATTTCTTGATATAAGATAAAAGGAATAACACTCATGCTAGCACCTATGTCAAATAAACCATGATAACAGTGATCTCCTATTTTAACTGAGACAATAGGCATGCCAACAACTGGTCTATGTTTATATTTTTCATCTGGTTTGGCAATTCTAGCAGCTTCATCACATAAGTAAATAACATGCCCATCTATTTTTTTCTACCAAGAGATCTTTAACCATAGCAACACTAGGTTCTACCTTGATTTGTTTCGCTGGTTTAGGTGCTCTAATATAGCTTTTATTGACCATGGTTGAGACCTTAGCATGTTCCTTTATCCTAATGGGAAAAGGTGGTTTTCAATGTAAGCAGTAGGAACAACTGAGTCAACATTATAAATAAGAGTTTCATCTTTAACCAAAACATGTTCTTTAATTTCTTCCTTAATAGGTGGATGATATTTAAACCACTTCTCCTTAGGGAGATCAACATGAGTAGCAAATGATTCACAGAAAGAGGCTACTATCTCAGAGTCAAGTCCATATTTAGTGCTAAACTTTTGAAAAGCATCAGTATTCATAAAAGATTTAACACAATCAAACTTAAGCTTAATACCCGACTCTTTACCTTCATAGAGTTCCCAATCTTTAGAGTTGCTTTAATTCTTTTTAAAAGATCCCACCTGAATTCAATAGTCTTCTTCATAAAAGAACCAGTACAAGAAGTATCGAGCATGGATTGGTCATTACAAGAAAGCCGGGCATAAAAATTATGAATGATAATTTCTCTTGATAGCTCATGATTGGGGCATGAATATAACATTGACTTAAGCCTCCCCCAATCTAGAGCGATACTTTCTCCTTCACGAGGCCAAAAATTATATATATAATTTCGATCATGATGAACTAGATGCATAGGATATTTTTTTGGTGAAACTTCAATTTCAATCGATTCCAATTCCAAGATCCAATATCATCGCATAGCGTATACCATGCCAATGCCTTTCCCTTCAAAGATAAAGGGAAAACCTTCTTCTTAACTTCATCTCCGGGCAAACCTACAAGCTTAAATAATCCACAAATTTCATCCACATATATCAAGTGCATATCAGGATGTTCGGTTCCATCTCCTGCATAAGGATTAGCTAGCAGTTGTTCTATCATACCCGAAGGAATTTCATAACCAATATTTTCAGTAGGTGCAGTAGGTTGAGGGGTAACTAATTGTGGTTCCAGTCAAGGTGAAGATACCCCGAACAAACCCCTCAAAGGATTGTTCTCCATAGTAGCAAGTGACAATAAATTCAGCATGTAGTAATAATTTTTCCTTATCGAGTTCCACTTACCAAGAGCACTTCACTCCACGATAATGGCGCCAGAAAAGAGCCTTGATGACCCACAAGTATAGGGGATCAATTGTAATCCTTTCGATAAGTAAGAGTGTCGAACCCAACGAGTAGCAGAAGGAAATGACAAGTCGTTTTCAGCAAGGTATTCTCTGCAAGCACTGAAATTATAAGTAACGAGTAGTTTGATAGCAAGATAATTTGTAACGAGCAAGTAACGGTAACGGTAAAAAAAGTGCAGCAAGGTAGCCCAATCCTTTTGAGGCAAAGGATAGGCAAAAACGGTCTCCTATAATAAGCAAATTGTTCTTGAGGGTACATGGGAATTTCATCTAGTCACTTTCATCATGTTGATTCGATTCGTGTTCGCTACTTTGATAATTTGATATGTGGCTGGACTGGTGCTTAGGTACTTTTCTTACTTGAACAAACCTCCTACTTATGATTAACCCCCTCGCAAGCATCCGCAACTACGAGAAAAGTATTAAGATAAAATCTAACCATAGCATTAAACTTTTGGACCCAAATCAGCCCCTTACGAAGTAGCGCATAAACTAGGGTTTAAGCTTCTGTCATCTCGCAACCCATCATATAATAACTACTCCATAATGCATTCCCTTATTCCCTAATAAGGTGAAGTTTCATGTAGTCAACGTTCACATGACACCACTAAGGGAATCACAACATACATATTATCAAAATATCGAACACATATCAAGTTCACATGATTACTTGCAACAAGATTTCTCCGTGATCTCAAGAACAGAATTAACTACTCACAAATTAATCATAATCATGGTCAAGATCAGAGGGGTATTAAATAGCATAATGGATCTGAACATATAATCCTCCACCGAATAAACCATATAGTAATCAACTACAAGATGTAATCAACACTACTAGTCACCCACAAGCACCAATCTAAGGTTCCGGTACAAAGATTGAACACAAGAGATGAACTAGGGTTTGAGAGGAGATGGTACTGTTGAAGATGTTGATGGAGATTGCCCTCCCCAAGATGGAAGAGTTGTTGGTGATGACGATGACGATATTTCCCCTTCCGGAGGGCAAAAGTGCTCTTGCCCAAATTTCGCCTCAAGATGGCGACGCTTTGTCCCGAAAGTCCTCCCCTAATTTTTTTCTAGGTCAAAATGACTTATATACCAGAAGATGGGCACCAGAGGTGGGCCGAGGAGGGCACAATCCACCAGGGTGCGCCTGGGGGGCCTGGCGCGCCCAGGTGGGTTGTGCCCACTTGGTGGGGCCCCTCTGGTAGTTATTTGCTCCAATAATCCTTAAACATTCCATAAAAAATCTCCGTGAAGTTTCAGCTTATTTGAAGTTGTGCACAATAGGTAGCTCTGACGTGCTTTTTCAAGTCCAGAATTCTAGCTGCTGGTATTCTCCCTCTTTTGTGTAAACCTTGCATATTATGAGAGAAAAGGCATTAGAATTACTCCCAAAAGCATTATTATGCATAAAAACATTATAAACAACAATAGGAAAACATGATGCAAAATTGACGTATCAGAAAGCAACGCATAAGCTCTTACTCCTGATACAGTTCAAAAGTAGTGCAAAGGAAAGCGGTACTTCAGTCGGAAAGTAAGCTGGAGGAGGGTTAGTGCTAAAATCTTCTTGTTTGGATGGTTGAGAGAAGGAGGTGTGTCCTGTGGCGGATATACCGATTGATCGAGATGCCTCAAGTCCACCGGAGGGAGAAATAGTGATAGCATGACGGTCACGTCAACAAGCGGCATGGTCATGTGCAGTATCAACATGGGCGGCCGTTGCAGATGTGATGTAGGGGTAGGGCCACCACTGGCCCGTACCACCTGCGCAACATCATTCTCCTCGTCGAGGAGGTTGATGATGGAGGCGACGATGTTGTGGGTTGGCATGGTTGGACTGAGAGAGGGGTTATGGTCGGGCTTTACCTAGGGAGACAATGGATGAGCAGATTGGGGTGTTGTCGCTCGGCTTCTATAGGGGTAACCAACGAGGAGAGGCGGCAAACTGATGATGTGAAGGAGGAATGGTGGCATGTTAGATGTTACTCCTGGCAGGCGCCATTAATTGCTGGAAACTGTGGCTTTAAGTTATTGGGGTTCGTGTGGGCGTCGTTGTCACTAAACAAGTGGGAAAATGAGGTAAGAAGAAGGAGCATGTTCACTAGCGCCCAAGTAGTTGAGTCTCCTCTAATTTGGCATTTTGACCTCTTCTTCTTCTTAAATTCTGCATTTTGGCAAATATCCGGTGCATCACACACGATTTTCTATTATAAACCATATGCAATTGGATGTACTTTCCGATCTATGCAAATGTAAAGAACTTGAAAGATTAATTTGTGTTGATAAAGATTTAAAATTTGGTGATTCCAACATCAATTCATTCACCAAAAAAATTATTCATTCCTGAATTCATTACATAGTACTTCCAGACGTTTTAGGTCACTAAATAGTGATCTAAAATGTTCTATATTAGTTCACATAGGGAGTATTATAAAATTACATATAGACAAGATTATTCACTGAATTAAGAGGCGTCTTCCTCCTTGTCGTAAAATGGAGGAGCTAGAGCACAAAGTATAGGTAATATACCCTAATGGCAATAATAAAATTGTCAATATTCTATTTCCATGTTCATAATTAAGTTTGTATTTCTGTGCTAGAATTGCATTGGTTCTTGAACGGAATATTTGTAGGAAAATCTAATTGCATCTGTAGAAAGATAAATGCAAAACAAATCCCTAGTTAGGCCTTTGAACTAGATCATGTATTGTTGGTGGTTCTTTTTTCTTTGCCATGGGCATAGTTAATGTGACGAGAATGTAGGTAATAATCAGAACGAATTGTTAGGGTAACAACGATGTTGGATAGGACCAACTTATGAAATACTGCGAGATAACGTCGTAAATATATTATCAATATTTTCTCATAATGTGTTAGCATTTACTTACACCCTTAGACCATGATAATATCATAGACTGGGTTACCAAATGGTTACTTTGAGGTTGCCAAATGTTACTCAATAATTAAGTGATTATAAAGGTGAGTTTTGTATACGAGAAAGTATGATGTGGTGCTAGATATGTCAAGACTAGGATTTTCTCCTCCTACTATGCAAAGATACACTCCATGTCCACTCGGTATTACGTTGTCCATCATCGTCTGTCAGATATTGTGACTAAGGAGTTCGTCATAGGGAACCGGAATACGGTAATGAGAAGAGAGTACAAACCGGTAACGATGATAACTAGGTGTGATGATCAAGGAGTTGATCATGGGGACACCATCAAAATCTCACCTAATATTGTGTAATGTATTGCGAGTCAAAGGGAATTATATGTCGTAACGCATGGTTCGCTTGATAAAGATCTTTAATGTTAGGTGGGAAGTATTATGTGTGTCCAGTTCCCGCTAGTAATTATTGACTGGTAGGTGTTCCAAACATGTACACGTATTCTAGAACCTATATGGTCAGATGCTTAATGACTAGTGACATTTAGGAAATATGTGAGATAATGGAGAATGAGTGCGAAGGGTTCTGAAAGTGTTTCTAAAGGTCTAACAAAATGTTTCAGGAGATCTCGGAGTATTCAGGTGATATCCAGACCAGTTTTGGAAGCTTGAATGTTCTAGAACATAACAGAAGCTTGGGGAAGGTCCATAAGATTCTAGAGCATTTTGTTGGGTCCCACTTGGCCAACCTCACACTTTCTTGAGGGTCAAGGTAGACCATAGGGGCCTAATGCAGCCAAGCCCAACCCCCATGCCTTGGGAGGCAAGCAAACCCTAGAGGGGAGTCCTAGGAGGACTCCACCTCCTCGTGGGGCTACCCCCTAGCCCCACCACTAGTATATAGGTGGGGAGTGCACTACGAGAGGCATCAGACTCCCCATGGTATATAACCTAGTTGTGGGAATTGGCGTGCTACACTGACAATCTTCTTTACTTTCTCTGTGTTGGTTGTTTGTATGATCATGGTTACCTATTCCTCTAGTGATCCTGGGCTTGCTCATGCGCAGTAATAATTTTATGTTGCATAGGATGTTCTCTCACACCGGGGCGACATGCTGCTTATGGCTCACCCTCGATAGGAGGCGATGACTCTGGAACAAAGAGGGGATATTCGCCTGCTGTCAGTCGCGACCGCTGATGGATGCGTGCATGGAAGGTCGTCTCACCCCATCACATGAAGCTCTAACTGGCACTCTGTGGCCATCCCCGATGATGGCAATCCTTGGTTAGGGACTCGCGAGAGCCCGGATGACCATGCGCTCATGTCATTCATGGTCGGCAGTGCAAACATACTCATATAGCTCGTACGACTGGAAGGAGTGCTCCATGGCGGCTTGCATATCTTGCTGAAATTCCTCGTCAATGATGAGGGCGCGGTGTAGATTGGCAATGCCGAGGGATTCAGTTGTGTGGCAGCCTGATTAAAGGGGGGTAGCGCATCAGAACGATCGCGCGGGCGAACAAGGGGGAGCACGAGAAAAGGAAGGCATCGACCCTGGTTGGCCACGACGTGTGGCCATCGGCGCCTCATGTGTGGCGGGAGGCAAGG
>NC_041385.1:581790812-581822448 GCF_002162155.2 Triticum dicoccoides
GGAACCACGGTGCCATGTGTACATGGGCATATGCTTACCCACTCTTGTGCGACACTGTGTATATCACACACGATGGGTGTTACTGAACCATGCGCTCCACTTCACACATGATACACCTAAATGAAATCGGTGCGGGGGTTCTCTTCATTGTAAGCAATACATTTATTTCAATTGTGTGCACATTAACACATAAGTTTCATTTCGGGCATATGGTTGGTTTTTTTGTAATGTGCGTGTTGTATTCACCGCACGCAATTTGACATTAGAGTGTACAACAAGGGATTTAATAGCAAGATTCTGCATTTGAGAATTGTAAGTATGCTCGTTTCTACGTGTATGGCAACGACGGGACTAGAGACTATTTGTGTGAGGCCAGTATAGCCGATTCATCCACAAATTAATGGCGATGAAAATAGGTTCAACCATGGTAATTCAGAGATTGCAGCACCAAACCACCAGTGCAGTTTAGTCCAACGCAAACGGTTAAAATCATCTTTCGCTGACACAGTTTTGAACTCTCACATTGCAAAGGTGTGTGATATGGGCCCCTGTCGCACACGATATGGGTTAACCCTCTATGATAAGCCCCAATGTTTAGGAAAAACAAACTGTATCGATGCCTAAACATATCACGCACATGAATCTTGCGGCAAGCATTTGCAATATATCAAATGTATCAAATGCTCCATCCGTCAAAATCGTGTGAGGTGATATATCTATCACACCCCCTCTTCTGTGGTGCAATATTTGTGATGTCATTTGTGTGCTATAAGATGCATATCACAAACATT
This sequence comes from Triticum dicoccoides, assembly GCF_002162155.2. NCBI lineage: Eukaryota > Viridiplantae > Streptophyta > Magnoliopsida > Poales > Poaceae > Triticum > Triticum dicoccoides. Next base: position 581,791,604 of record NC_041385.1, read on the forward strand.
TAACCCTACCATGCCATTTGTGATACGTCAAACATCATATACGTTTTAGAAATGTAAAATGTGTGTGGTGCTACCATTGTCGCACACGTTTTCTAGTTGTCCGCACATGTTTGTACCAAGAGAAGTGTGTAAGTGTGTGTGTGTGTGTGTGTGTGTGTGTGTGTGTGTGTGTGTGTGTGTGTGTGTGTTATGGGTTGGTCACACACGTTTGCCGAGAGAGAAATGTGAGTGTTGTTTATGGTTCATCGCACACGTTAGTGCTGGCAAAACGTGTGTGCAGTAATGGCAAAGTTTTGAATTTCAACCAAGAAAATTAATTTCGGCCATTTGGTCCGGGCTTGGAGTATATCTTTTTCAGCCAAATATTTTTGGCCTCATTAGAAGAAAAAAAACGTGGCTTACTTCCCATCAAGGTATTACCTCAGACAAAATATTATATTTGTACTCTTGCGGGTTATGTTGGACCGCTAACTTTTCCCCGCTTGATTTTAAATTTCAATCAAATGTCGGCCAATTTTATTCCAAAATTTGAATTTTGATTTTACTATTTGGTCCATGTATTTTGCTTCTTCATTTTTGGAAATAGCCGAGAATTTCAGCCATCTCGGTCAGAGCCGGGAAAAAACACAAACCAAAAGCCAGAACCTTTGGGTAGGCTTCAGCACACATGTTGTGATCTGCAAGACGTGTTTCCGGTAGAGGTTGATCGAAGACATTTTGGTTTGTCAAAGCATGTGCACCGTATTGATCTGCACAGCTGGGTTTTTTTCTCAATAATTTAATCCGTGTAATTTGAAATCCTCCATGATTTGAATTTAAAAGTAGGCAAACACTTATTTCATATCTCATATATACATACCCAATTTACGAAAGTTCAATAACCAATGCATAATCCTATTCATATGTAGCATATGTTAAAAATTGCAAAATCACAAATTAATAATGATTAGCCATATCTATACCTAATATTAAACTAGCTATTGCTTCTTGTTGTACGTCACAGAAATTTCTCTCAAAGTTGCGAAATATTACCCATCAATGCCATCAATAAGTGATTAAAAGGGTTTCACACAGAGGAATCTCCCGCCTGGCCGGCCCATGCAGTCGGGACCTCCTATACTGTATTGTGCTCTACATGCTCGGAGAGGATGCAGCGTGCCCGTTTGAGCTGGCCCATGTCCGGGCGGCCTGTTTTTAAAATTTGTTTTATTATTATTTTCTTTTTATTTTCCACTATTATTTTCTATTTAAATAATTTGGGAATTCAAAAAAGTTCCTAAAAATAAATAAATGTGAATTTCAAAATAAAATGTTTAAAAATAATAAAATGTTTGTGGATTCAAAAATTGATCGCGATTTTATGAAAATATAATTGCTTATTCAAAAAATGTTTGAAATTTGAAAAAAATTGTTCAGAAAATAAAAAATGTTCATGATTTTCTAAAAATTTCATGTATTAAAAACTGTACGTGACTTACAAAATAGTTTACTCATTCATAAAATTTTCGCTGATTCCAAAAATGATCATGCATTTCAAAAAATGTTCGTCAAATCAAATAAGGGTTTGTTACAAAATGTTCTTGAATTTCAAAAATTGTTCCATCAAGTATCAAAAGAATGTTCCTCCATTCTAGAAATGTTCGCGGATTCAGGAAAATTGTTAAATACTTGTTCACAATTTTAAAAAAATGTTTACAAATAGTATAAAATGTTCATGAATTCAAAAAATGTTCATGAATTCAAAAAATGTTCTTAATTTTAGAAAATGTTCAAAATTTTGTAAAAGTGTTCATGAATTTGAAATTTTTCATGATTTCAGATATGTTGACGAGTTTAAGAAAAATGTTGATGATTTCACGAAATTAAGAGTGATAGTGTATGTCGGTGATGCAGCAAAATATATTCATGGCCAATGGAGATTATGATATTTTTTTTCTTTCCGTTGCAAAGCACGAGCCTTTTGCTAGTAGTAGTATTAAAGACGGTAAAGAACAAGGGGAAGGACATTCTTCCTGTTGGAGATAGTGAAGAAGCGAAATGGTCATATTGTGTCCTCCGTGCCAAAGACGCGACACACGGACCAAACTACGGAAAGCGAGACACAAAGTAATGCACTGGTAATCGGGCACAATCAAGGAAAGAGACACACAAGGTAAACGCACTGGTAATCAAGCACGACCAGCTGGGCCTATTTTTAAGCCGAAGCTGGTACAAAGACAGACTGACGGACTACAACCTCGATCCTTTTGCGAGGGAAGTGCAAATACCAAACTTAACTTGAGTAGTGGTGGAGGTGTACGGATAGCGACCAGCCTCCTTTATTCATAGTAGTAGCAGCAAATAGCGATGCTGCGTGCGTAGTCCATGCAGCCGTGTGTTAGGCAGAGGATGCGTCGAGGCAGACCCACTGGCCGACGAAGATCCTGACGCAGTTGATGTTGGGGTTGAAGCCCAGGAAGTCCTCCTGGGTCAGCCCGGCGTCCTCCGCGAGTGAGGAGCAAGTCTCGCCCTGTTGCACCGCGCTCACCTTGTTGCACGTCAGCGCCGGCACCGCCTTCTTGTTCGCCGCATAACCTGCGAAACGTACAGGCACATTTAGCCACTGCTACTGTACTACACATGCAGATCAACTGGATGATGTTGATTCGTTGACATGGACGTACTTCCTTTAATGCTGTCGCGCTGCACGTTCACGGTGATCCTGGCGTCGGTGAGGGTGACCGCCACCACGAGAAGGGACGCGATCAGGAGAGCGGCGACTCCGTGGTTGGCCATTTGCAGATGCAGATGCTGCCGGCGCGAAGGATAAGCTAAGCGGATATGTGCTTGTTTATGCTCTGCTTTGGTGGTGCTGTGGTGGAGAGAAGCTCATGCCTCCTTTTTATAGTGTAACGACTAACGAACTCGGTGCTTGAAAGTCGATAAGATGGAGGGAGAGTGTGACGCCATGGTTCCGGTCATGGCCTTGGAGACGGCTCCAATGTACGGGCGATACTGCTTATGCTGACAACGGTATGGACATGTCGTTCCTAACATTTACAAGCCGGTCCCGGGTAATCTCATCTGCGATTCCTATGGAACTGCTTTGTAATATTTTTAGCCGTGTGATTTGACCGAGCAAATATATTTTTTACCTTCACGTTCCCTGCTTTTCTTGAAATAAAATAAAAAACATTGTCATGCTCCATCACGAAACAGTAAAACTCAGCTACGCCCTTCCGCAGCGCTTTGACGTCCTTTGCCGTCGGATTTTCATTGGGCAAGAAAAAAGTTAAGTGGGCTAGCCCTATTAACTCATTGGGACCCATCTTACCCACCAGCCACTTCCCTCGTCAGGTTTCTCTGGTGAAAAGATGAGCTGCCGCGGTGCTGGCACACTCGCACCGGCGCCGCTGCTCGATGCGCGCGGCCACCGCCTAGTCCTCCTTGCATGTAGTCCCTCCCCCGCCTCACAACTTCTGCTGCTCTATCTAATCCAGTGAACAAACAGCGAGACCACTAGCTAAATGAACCACACGCTGATCTACATCTGCTCCGCGTGTTGAGCATCTCCCTGTAGTGAGCAGCAAGTTGAGCCTCCGCAGCTGTACATGCTGTCGGACATTGCTGATGAAGTCGCCGCCCTCTCGTCCACGCACATGCCTGCGGCGGTATCCGGCGCCTGCAACCTCCTTCATTGTCGGTGTCAACACCGCGAGCTGCAGGAGCCCTCGCCGCGCTACACCAGCCGCACCGGCGCCGTCACCGAGGCGCGCTCCAACCTCCTCACCTCCGTGATCGGCTTCTTCGCCACCTTCTCCCTGGCCGCCTTCTCCGCATCGTTGCCCGTCTTGATCGCCGGCTTCCCCACGGTCGGCTCAGACCGGCTGCTGTTGTACTGTTGCTTGCCGCTTTCCTCGTCGTTGATGTTGTGGGCAGCGGAGAGGCCGTGCTCCATCACGGACGACGTGCGCGTCAGCATGGCTGGAGATGGCGGAGGGGCATACCGGCCGTTGTAATACTTCTGCTGGTGGTGATGGTGGTGGCCGTCGTTGCCGTGGTGGTAGTTGCGGCGGCTGTAAGAGCGGCCGAGCAAGAACGATGGTGCCAATGACGACGTTGAATACTCAACTGTGAAGTCCCTGTGCAAATAAGTGTGCTACTCCCTCCTTTCATCTATATAGGGCCTAATGCGTTATTTAAGATCGTCTTTGACTATTGATAAGATTAATAGTACATGACATGCAAATTGTGAAAATTATATCATTGAAAGCTCCTTTCACACACGAATTTAACGGTGTGCTTTGTGTAAATTACATGTCATATATTATTGCTCTAATATTTAGTCAAAATTAGCCTCGAAAAACGCATTAGACCCTATATAGATGGAAGGAGGGAGTAGGTGGGATCCTACTTGTCCCACATAATTTGTGTACGATCTGGCGGAATGCTCAATTACATCCACCAAAAGTATTGGGATTAAGTGGGCTAAAGGTGGGATGCCCAATTATACTCTCACCTGCAGCCTGAGTAGGCAATGATGTTTAAAGCACCTTCAGTCTGGCCCATAGGAACTCTCGATTCGACCTGACTCGAGCGATGTAAAACTGCAGACCTGGGTGACTCGAGCGATGCAACCTAATGAAGGCGTGATAAATGGTGGAAGTGAGGTTGCAGGTGATGCGTTGTGTTAACTTCTAATCTTCTTCATTTATTAGTCAATTTTAATCTACACAAGAGTGCTTCGATTCAAGATAAAGTCTACACGAAAAAGATGCACCTCGACGTTGTGGTCTCATTCACACGATCGATTAGTAGTTTCGTTCACTATAAATGTTCAATTTATGTTCATTTAAAGTTATTTTGGATGAATTTTGTCAAATTTATCGTGCACGGTGGACTGTTCGAAATTTCCTTTGTACGGCAGGTTCATCTCCTTGTTTCCCACGACTTTAGTGTTGCATGTTTTCTGTCTCAAAGATCGTAAACGAGTAGATTTAAATCATAGGTGTGGTATTTTTAATGACACTTCTTAATCTCCTTCATCTAGTCCCTTCTAATCTAAACTACGGTGCTTCGATTCAAGATAAGTTGTATACGAAAAAGATACATATCGACATTGTTATTCCATTCAGACGACCGGTTTGTAAATTTGTTGACGGTAAATGTTTAAGTTCATGTTTCCAGCTATTCTGGACAATTTTTGTCAAACTCGGCGCGCACGGTCAACTGTTTGAAACTTCCTTTGACTAGTAGTTTCGTTTCATGTTTCTACTGTATTTTTTTGTTTCTACAGTCATAGATGATTACATGTGTATCTCTCTATTGTACCGTATTAAGATGTTCGTGTGATGGTCCAGAAAAAGTTAAGAATTTTTGTTCTCACTGATCATCGTCAACCTTGCCGCATGGATGTCATGCCATTCCCCATGCTGCCAGCGGCATCGTTCCTCTCGACATCCTCGCCCGCGACCTACTACACTGACACCGACATCGCACGCACACTGCACTTTTCCTCCCCGTGCTCTGCCTCGACGCCCTCTTCCTCATCCTTTCTCGCGGACTTCCCATGCGGCAACGACACAAGAAACTGGTTCACCACGCCACCGATAGGATTGCTCGCATGCAACTTCATGCTCATCGCGTCAGATGCGGGGCCATGGCCACTGTTCACCCTAGTCACTGACGCATTGTATCGTAACTATGTGTGTCATGTGTGGCTGTTAACTCTTAATTATGCCTAGTGTATGCAATCAAACACCGTGTACTGCATTAGCCTAGCCAACGCAGACCACCAAACGCCAGGAAAAATTGTTTCCCTAATGTGGTTAGCCTGTATGCAACCTACCAAACTACATGCAGAACATGGTGTTTACCCTGTATTCACTCAACCAGGCTCAACTGAGTAACAGATCCACAGAGGGGGAAACGATACAGCCTAAACACTCCCCAAACGAAAAGGGCCGCTACTTCGAAAATGAACCTCGGGGCATTCATGTGAACTGGGTTGTGGCTTCTGGCCGGAAGATTCGATGGCCCAATAAGCTTATCTGCTCCTACCGACCTGCCCAACATCTTTGCGAAAGTGAAATGGTTGAGAGAATGAACTTCTAATTTTATTGATTGAAGAGTAGGGTATTTATACCCCTGTTACAAGGCTCCTCCAAATACATGGCCGCCCTTGAGAATGTTCATCATCTTCGTCTTGAGAGATCATTTATATAATCTTGAAAGTCTCCTCCAAAAACCCTAGGGAAAGATATGAGGAGAATAGTGTAGATATGTTGCTAAAACTCTTTTAAACCCAGTGGGAAAATGATAAGGAGAAAATGGCAACATATAGTGATTATTATCTCTTGATAACTCACATGAGAAACCTTTGAAGAAGGAAAAAAACTCGATGGTGAGTTTAGAGAACAATAAATATGCTTTGTGTACTTTCCTTTAAGAAAAACCCTGTGGGGAAAAACTTGAAAGTATTGCATATGATGTTGAAAAGATATTGCCTCATTAAAAACCGTTATGAGAAACTTTGGGAGAAAACTCATAAGGGAAAAGAGTGCAATGTGATATGCCATTGAAAACTCCTTTAAAACCTAATGGGGAAATATAAGAAAAAAATGATATGGCTTATCCAGACACTTGTGTTTATATTGTCTCGGTAAAAACCTTTTATGAAAAACCATTATAGAAAAACTCATCAAGGGAAAAAGAGTACAATATATGCAATTTGATGATTGTTAATAGGTTATATTTGGGTAGATTACTCCCCCTAAACTTTGCAAATCTGGAGGATGTGTCATACCAATTCCATTGATATGATCATGGCATTATGAATAATCTCTAGGATTTTCATAGTATTTTGTTTGCAAATTATTTCCTATCTTTTCTACAATTCGCGAGGATACGAAATTTCGAGCAATGTGGTTTATGATATTTCTCTCATAACCTGTAGGTATTGAGTAACACAAGTGGTGGCATCTTGATAAATCAAGTTATGTTGATTTTGATGAATCTCAACCACATGATTTTGAGTGTGGTTAATCATTCTGCTGAGACATGCATATTTTGCATTGCTTTTAGATAAAGCAATTATGTCAAATGATAAGTGGAAGTAGTCATTAAAGTCTATTTAGATGACTTCCATAAGAAGGCTATTCCAGCAAATTATGTCATTGATATGGCATTGTTGGGATCAAATAAAGTGCCAATATCATTATATCATATCATGGTCATATGTTGTTTTTCTTGGTGGAATTGTCCAAGATTTACTGTGAGCTTGAGATATAAGATCATATTCCTTATATCGACCACATACCTTTTGTTGGGGGTTACACTCTGAACAAAGATAGCAAATATAGTGTCAAGCCTGGTGTAGTTTGCGATTATATGAGTGCTTTGGCATTAATGATATATAAAACTTCGGATCCTGATATCACTTCATTATCACCCCTAGGTATGAATGTATTAGTACCCTATCAGGGAAATATGACCACACATGTCTTCTATTGTTATGATATATCCACATTTAACTTCTCATGTATGTTTTGGATATATGTAGGTTGATATGTATTCTTGAGAAAATGCTTGAATTGTAAACGTAAGTTAAATTTGGTTTAGTCCAAATTTTCCGTCTTGAGATGATTTTGTCTATGTTTAGATCTTGCATAGACATTGATGATCAAGTCATTGATATACACTAAGTGATATAAGGAAATCAAATTTGGGATTCTATTATTGACACAAAATAATCATCATTCTTGAGTAATCCTTTTGAAGAAGGAACTTATTTAGTCGGTAGTACCATATGATTTTTGACTATTTTGAGTCGTAGAATGACTCTTGAAGGTTTACACTATACATGTTGCGATTTATTTTTGTATTCGGAACTGTAAGGCCTTCATGGACTTCAATATAGATTTCCGAAATGAGTGACTCATATGATTATGTAGCCACTTCATCCATCAACTGCATGGAAATTATTATTATTATTATTATTATTATTGCCAACGATATTTAATATCAAAACATAACTCAACTCATAGCAAGAGGATATGTTACATCGTAATTGATGTCGGGTCTCTGTGTGAACCCTATTTGCTACATACCTTGCTTCCCCACCACCTCACAGATTTGTTTATGAATGAGAAGTTCTTTGTATTCCATATGTGAGATACTTACGAGGAGGAAGTATTATTGTGGTAAATACAACTCTTTTGTTGAGCGAGTGCTATTCTTCTTTAACATGCTTCCTTTTATGTGAACCAATATGAGTGCAAGAGGCACTCTACCATGGATTTTGGTTCAGGGCCCAAAAGGTTTTAGCAATTTTGCAAAGAAATATATGTCGACAAATGTAGTCTTTGTGTTATATGATTCTTGTGGAATTGATGATATTTTTTGAAACAAGTTTATTTCTTTTTAACTCATTGTGATTTTCTACAACAATGGAGTCAAGGTGTTTTGATGTCCCGGCACCAAAACATTTGTGGACATTTATGTCGGGATTTGGATCATGAGCATCCTATGAGGTGTCTGTCAACTTGATGTTGAATTACATTTACTGGTTGAGTATCTGATTTCCTCTATTTCCACGGAAGCATGTGAGAAATTATATCTCGTGTGGTCAGATTTCTGCCTCTCTTGCTCTCATTTAGGGAGAAGAGTGGTTTATCAGGTACCTCCACTCATTCTGACACTTTACTGTAGGAATATAAAATTTAGTGGCATTGTTGTCATTAGTAAATGCATGTGGCAGATTTGCAATGTGTTGCAAATATATTATTTTCTAAACTTCTAGTTCAGATTCTTTGAGTACGGGATATAAGGATTGAATGTCAATAACATGTGCAAGTGAAAATGATTGAGATAATGAACTTCTGATTTTGTTGATTGTAGAGAAAGGTATTTATACCCCCGTTACAAGGCGATAACTACATAGGCGGTAACTAGCGGTTGCTAAACTGCAAAACGGACCTAAGCATGGATTATTAGGATTTAATTAATCCTTAACAATCTTCTCCCCTACTTCTCCATTCTACGTGTCTCCTGAGACTGGTGTAGGCGAAAAAAATGGCGATGGAGCTCAACTGTCTCCCTCCCTGTGTTAACGGTAGTGGAGATGTGTTACGCTTGTTTGCCTTTTTTATCCCTCGAATCTTCCGTAACATTGTGTGTAATCGGCTGTTTTCCTCCTCCCATCTGGCATGCATATCAGATGTGCTTGAAAGAACTGTCCAACAATGTAATGCATTCGAAAGAGTACTCAAGACCCATGTGTTTTCCAAATTTTTAGGGACTCAAAACTACATTGCTAGGGCACTTCTATACCACACGATTATTCAAAGCCATATTTTATAGTATTATACACAAGAGTCATCAAATTATCAAAGGACATTATGAACAATATCATAAATGGATACAAAAAGAATTATGATCTTTATCATGATCAACTATAAACACCAGAGCATAAGTTATTGATAAACTTATTATGAATCTTCATGTGCATACCTCTAAGCATGGGGTGCAATACTAATAAATATGAGAAACTTCTGGATCACACCACGGTTGTTGATAGTATGGCCAAATGGATCACGTTGAAATTAAAATGTGAAGAAGAGACTCCTCCGTAGCTGTCTTTAGTAGTGAACATCAGATGAAGTGTATTAGAAAGATATATAGATGTGTGTGTCAATCCAACATGTGTTGATGTGCAGTGAGAGGGGCATGCTGCAAAACTTGAACATTAGGTGATACTTTCTCCGTCCCATAATATAAGAACATTTTTTACACTGCACTCACAAGGATCCTAAGCCATTACTCCGCCATCACGGGATATTATTTCTGACGCCATCCCCGTGCCATTGAGACAGACAGACCTAATGCATAAGGGCCTGTCACCGACAGGACGGACAGATTCACGGTTTTTTTTCACCGCCACCCGCCGTGCAATTGAGAGACAATGTTTGCTGTTGGATCAGGTTCTACCTAGTGCATAAGGCCCACCGAAAGGACAGACCGATTCACGAGAATGGGCCCTAGGACCTCGCTCATCACTTTGGAGACGGCGGCACTGCCACCGCCTCAACAACTCACGGCCGCCTTGACAAGGAGCTCGCCAAGATTGATGAGTAGTCGCTCGGTGACACCTCTGTTGCTGCCAGCAAGGGCAACACCTGCCAGGGCACCGCGGCTGGGGTCGGCATTGGCCGCAGCGGCCTTCTGCATGGCGCAGGAGTAAGCAAAGGGGCTCCTCCGCGCGCGAGAACTAGCGCAACCGGTAAGTAGGTGAGCAAGCGTACAAACGAAGTGCAGCTATAAACCTTTGATCGTCAGTTTGGTGTTTATCATCAGAACTACGTAGGAGATTCCATTCACATAGCTTGTGGATGTGTCCGTTGCCGTGGTAGTCCTAAGAGCATCTCCACCGGACGTGGAAAAAGACGCGCGCGGGGTAAACTGGCCTTTTAGCGTGCGGGACAAGTTTTCGCGTGCTCCAGCGGAGGCGGGAAACTAGCACGCGCCAAAAGCTATTGCGCGCGTGGGAGATAGCGACAGCTCGCGCGATAGATTTGGCGCGCCGCTTTGTGCGCGCCTGTAAAATGTGGCGCTCGCCACGCGCTCCACCACACCGCCACGCGCACATTTCCTCGCCTCCTCACCGCTTCCACTGCTTTCTCACCGCTTCCAGTACCCCGCCACCAGCGCACCACCATGCCATTGCGCCGCCGGGGATCTTCGGGCTACCGCGGCGTCCGCAAGCGCCCGAACGGCTGGTACTACGGCGAGATCCGGTCCGGCGACGTCCGGCTCAGCCTCGGCATGTTCCAGAGCGCGCACGAGGCCACCCGCGCGTACGACGCGGCGGCGTTGCGCCTAGAGAGGCCTCCGTCGCAGATGAACTTCCGTAACGTCTACACGCGTGAACAGGCGCAGGCCGTCGCCCCTCCGCCTCGTTTTATCACGGACCAGGACCGTGCGGACCACCTTCGACGGCAGCGCCGCCTCCTCGTCACCGAGGAGGACGAGCGAGCCATGGCGGAGTGGCGCCGACGCCACTCGGAGAACGTCGCCAATGAGGGCGCTGATGACCCACAAGTATAGGGGGTCTATTGTAGTCTTTTTGATAAGTAAGAGTGTCGAACCCAACGATGAGTAGAATGAAATGACAAGCGGTTTTCAGTAAGGTATTCTCTGCAAGCACTGAAATTGTAGGTAATATATAGTTTTGTGATAAGATAATTTGTAACGAGTAACAAGTAATGAAAGTAAATAAGGTGCAGCAAGGTGGCCCAATCCTTTTTGTAGCAAAGGACAAGCCTGGCTAATTTCTTATAATGAGAAAAGCGCTCCCGAGGACACATGGGAATTATCATCAAGCTAGTTTTATCACACTCATATGATTCGCGTTCGGTACTTTGATAATTTGATATGTGGGTGGACCGGTGCTTGGTTACTGCCCTTACTTGGACAAGCATCCCACTTATGATTAACCCCTATTGCAAGCATCCGCAACTACAAAAGAAGTATTAAGGTAAACCTAACCACAGCATAAAACATATGGATCCAAATCAGCCCCTTACGAAGCAACGCATAAACTAGGGTTTAAGCTTCTGTCACTCTAGCAACCCATCATCTACTTATTACTTCCCAATGCCTTCCTCTAGGCCCAAATAATGGTGAAGTGTCATGTAGTCGACGTTCACATAACACCACTAGAGGAGAGACAACATACATCTCATCAAAATATCGAACGAATACCACATTCACATGACTACTAATAGCAAGACTTCACCCATGTCCTCAGGAACAAACGTAACTACTCACAAAGTATATTCATGTTCATAATCAGAGGAGTATTAATATGCATTAAGGATCTGAACATATGATCTTCCACCAAGTAAACCAATTAGCATCAACTACAAGGAGTAATCAACACTGCTAGCAACCCACATGTACCAATTTGTGGTTTTGATACAAGATTGGATACAAGAGATGAATTAGGGTTTGGAGAGAAGATGGTGCTGGTGAAGATGTTGATGGAGATTGACCCCCTCCCGATGAGAGGATCGTTGGTGATGATGATAGTGATGATTTCCCCCTCCCGGAGGGAAGTTTCCCCGGCAGAACAGCTCTGCCGGAGCCCTAGATTGGTTCCTGCAAGGTTCCCCCTCGTGGCGACGGAGTTTCGTCTCGTGAGCTTGCCTCTGATTTTTTTCCAGGATAAAAGACCTCATATAGCGGAAGATGGGCACCGGAGGGCCACCAGGGGGGCCAGGAGACAGGGGGCGCGCCCTGTAGGGGGGGACCCTCCTAGCCAGGGTGTGGGCCCTCTCGGGTACTTTCTTTGCCCAATATTTTTTATTAAATCCAAAAATGACTTTCGTGGAGTTGTAGGACTTTTGGAGCTGTGCAGAATAGGTTTCCAATATTTGCTCCTTTTCCAGCCAGAATCCTCGCTGCCGGCATTCCCCCTCTTCATGGTAAACCTTGTAAAATAAGAGAGAATAGCCATAAGTATTGTGACATAACATGTAATAACAGCCCATAATGCAATAAATATTGATATAAAAGCATGATGCAAAATGGACGTATCAACTCCCCCAATCTTAGACCCCGCTTGTCCTCAAGCGGAAGCCGAAATCGAAAAATATGTCCACATGTTTAGAGATAGAGGTGTCGATAAAAATAAAATACGGACATGAGGGCATCATGATCATTCTTATAACAACAACATATATAGAATTTGTCATATGATTTCTTATGCTCAAGTAACAATCTATTCACAATGTCAAGTATGGAACATAAACTTCATTGAAAACTAACAAACTATAATCTTAGTCATTTAAGCAATTGCAATTTATTATAACATCAGAAAGAGTCAAGAATAGAGCTTTTCAGCAAGTCCACATACTCAACTATCATATAGTCTTCTACAATTGCTAACACTCACGCAATACTTATGGTTATGGAGTTTTAATCGGACACTGAGAAAGATAGGGGCTTATAATGTTGCCTCCCAACGTATTCACCTTTAGGCGATGTCAACAATAATAGTTCATGCTAACGAACATCCAATTGGATATATATAGCATGATCTTTCTAACATGAGGTGCTTGCCAAAGGATAAAATAAAAAAGGGAAAGGTGAAGATCACCTTGACTCTTGCATAAAGTAAAAGACATAAAGTAGAAGATAGGCCCTTCGCAGAGGGAAGTAGAGGTTGTCATGCGCTTTTAGGGTTGGATACACAAAATCTTAGTGCGAAAGAACGTCACTTTATATTGCCACTTGTATATGGACCTTTATTATGCAGTCCGTAGCTTTTATTGCTTCCATAACAAGCTCGTATAAAGTTTATTTTCTCCGTACTAATAATTCATGCATATTTAGAGAGCAATTTTTATTGCTTGCACCGATGACAACTTACTTGAAGGATCTTACTCAATCCATAGGTAGATATGGTGGACTCTCATGGCAAAACTGGGTTTAAGGATATTTGGAAGCACAAGTAGTATCTCTACTTGGTGCTAGGAATTTTTGGCTAGCATGAGGGGGAATGGCAAGCTCAACATGTTTGAATGATCCATGACAATATACTTTAACTGACATGTGAGAAAACATAAACCATTACGCTTTCTTCCTTGTCCAACATCAACTCTTTAGCATGTCATACTTTAATGAGTGCTCACAATCATAAAAGATGTCCAAGATAGTATATTTATATGTGAAAACCTCTCTTTCCTTATTACTTCCTATTAATTGCAACAATGACCAAAACTACGTTTATCAATTCTCAACAACTTTTAAGCCTCATACTTTCTATGTGAAGTCATTACTATCCACAAGATCGATATGAACTCTTTTATTCTTTTTATTCTTTCTATTTTTTCTCAAGATCATAGCAAGATAGCAAAGCCCTTTGACTCAACACTAATCTTTATTATAGATAACTCACGGACTCGATTACATAGAGATCACAAAGCAAAACTCAAAACTAATTCATACCAAGACTTCAGTCTACTAGATCAAGATATTACTAAAAGGATCGAACTAAGTAAAACGATAAAGATAGGAGTGTGATGGTGATACGATACCGGGGCACCTCCCCCGAGCTTGGAAGTTGCCAAGGGGAGTGCCCATACCCGTGTGATTATGTCTCCTTCTTCAAAGTTGGTGTTGTGATCTTTTTGGCGATGATGCCTCTCAGAATACGATTCTCCTCCTCGAGCTTATTCACTTGTTGCTTGAGGTTCATATTTTCCTTGCGGATCTTGCCCGTGACGGCTAAATCTCCTTTTACCCAAGGATGCTGCATAGCTTCTGGAGAACAAGTGACACTCTTTTTCATATTTTCATAAGAAAGAAATTTAACATTAGAAGGGATGACCGAGTTTGGAATAGCTGAGCTCTGTAGTTCCCCCATCATGAATCCTGCTTGGAAGCGAGAGGTGACTTCTTGATCCTCCTCCATGGCATCTATCCTTTTTAAGTCGGCTTCCATCTCATCCTCCGTTGATGGCCCAAGGTGATAAGCATCGCTGTTTGCTCCTGGATCTGGCGTCGGATGGGACACACGACTCTCCCCGACTAACTCTTGAGAAGACATCTTGTTCTAAATCTGCAACAGGAACAACTCAAAACCAAAACAAAGGATTTTTGCGTGATACTGTGGTCAAAACTTTCGGGAGATTATATAATGAATTTTTACTGACCAAAATACCTAACGTGCAAAAAACAGAGTCCGGGAGGCACACACGGTGTCCACGAGATAGGGGGCGTGCCCTGTAGGGGGGGGGGGGCGCCCTCCACCCTCGTGGATGCCTCGTGTCCTTCCCGGATTACTTCTTTCTTCTATAAATTTTTAAATATTCCAAAACGGAGGAAAATTGCCATTAGAATTGTTTTGGAGTCGGTTTACTTACCGTACCACATACCTATTCCTTTTCGGAGTCTGAAACGTTCTGGAAAGTGTCCCTTATGTATTCCTCCGGGGTTACGGTTTCAATAATATTAGTTTCAACATTAATAGGATTACCTGAGATATAATGTTTGATTCTTTGACAGTTCACAACCCTCGGACTTGTGCCTTTGAAGTTGTTGATTTTTATGGCACCGGAATAATAGACCTCCTCGACAATGTAAGGACCTTCCCATTTAGAGAGATGTTTTCCTGCAAAAAATCTTAAACGAGAGTTGAATAGTAACACATAATCACCTACGTTAACTTCTCTCTTTTGTATCCTTTTGTCATGCCATCTTTTAACTTTTTCTTTAAATAGCTTGACATTTTATATGCTTGGGTTCTCCATTCATCAAGTGAGCTAATGTCAAATAACCTCTTCTCACTGGCAAGTTTAAAATCATAGTTGAGCTCTTTAATGGCCCAATATGCCTTATGTCCCAGTTCAAGAGGTAAGTGACATGCTTTTCCATAAACCATCTTATACGGAGACATACCCATAGGATTTTTATATGTAGTTCTATAGGCCCACAATGCATCATCAAGTTTCTTGGACCAATTCTTTCTAGACCTATTAATAATCTTTTGCAAAATTAATTTGAGCTCTCTATTACTTAACTCTACTTGACCACTAGACTGTGGGTGATAAGGAGATGCAATTCTATAATTAACATCATACTTAGCAAGCATTTTACGGAAAGCACCATGAATAAAATGTGAACCACCATCAGTCATAAGATATCTAGGGACTCCAAACCTCGGAAAAATAACTTCTTTAAGCATCTTAATAGAGGTTTTATGATCGGCACTACTAGTTGGAATAGCTTCTACCCACTTAGTAACGTAATCAACAGCAACTAAAATATGTGTATATCCATTAGAGGCAGGAAAAGGTCCCATATAATCAAAGCCCCAAAGATCAAATGGTTCAATAACAAGAGAGTAATTCATAGGAATTTCTTGACGTCTACTAATATTACCAATTCTTTGACATTCATCACAAGACAAGACAAACTTACGAGCATCCTTGAAGAGAGTAGGCCAATAAAAACCGGATTGCAATACCTTATGTGCAGTTCTATCTCCAGCGTGGTGTCCTCCATATGATTTGGAGTGACACTTGCGTAGGATCTATTCCTGTTCATGCTCAGGTACACAACGTCTAATAACACCATCTACTCCTTCTTTATATAGGTGTGGGTCATCCCAGAAGTAATGTCTTAAATCATAAAATAACTTTTTCTTTTGCTGGTATGTGAAACTAGGTGGTATAAATTTAGCAACAATGTAATTAGCATAATCAACATACCATGGAGCAGTACGAGAAGCATTAATGACTGCTAATTGTTCATCACGAAAGCTATCATCAATAGGTAGTGGGTCATCAAGAACATTCTCTAGCCTAGATAAGGTGTCTGCAATGGGGTTCTCAGCTCCCTTTTTATCAATAATATGCAAATCAAATTCTTGAAGCAAGAGAACCAATCTAATAAGTCTAGGTTTAGCATCTTTATTTTCCATAAGATATTTAATAGCAGCATGATCAGTGTGAATAGTAACTTTAGAATCAACAATGCAAGGTCTTAACTTATCACAAGCAAATACAACTGCTAAGAATTCTTTTTCGGTAGTAGCATAATTTCTCTGGGCAATATCTAGCATATTGAATACCATTTAATTTCTTATTAACTCTCTGCCCTAGAACAACACCTACAACATAATCACTGGCATCACACATAATTTCAAAGGGTAAATTCCAATCAGGTGGCTGAACAACAGGTGCAGTGATCAAAGCTTTCTTAAGTATTTCAAATGCTTCTACACAATCATCATAAAAAACAAAAGGAATATCTTTTTGCAATAAATTAGTCAGAGGCCTAGAGATTTTAGAAAAGTCCTTAATGAACCTCCTATAAAAATTGGCATGACCAAGGAAACTTTTTATACCTTTAATGTCCTTGGGACATGGCATCTTTTCAATAGCATCAACTTTAGCTTTATCAACTTCAATACCTCTTTCAGAAATTTTATGCCCCAAGACAATGCCTTCATTAACCATAAAGTGACACTTTTCCCAATTTAGGACAAGACTAGTGTCTTTACATCTCTGCAAAACTCGATCAAGGTTGCCCAAGCAATCATCAAAAGAGGATCCATAGACGGAGAAGTCATCCATGAACACCTCACAAATCGTTTCACAAAAGTCGAAGAATATAGCCATCATGCATCTTTGAAAGGTAGCAGGTGCATTACATAAACCAAAAGGCATACGTCTATAAGAAAATGTACCGAAAGGGCAAGTAAAAGTAGTCTTTGATTGATCTTCCGCTGACACAGGTATTTGAGAGAAACCAGAATAACCATCTAGAAAGCAGAAATGTGTATGTTTGGATAGTCTTTCTAGCATTTGATCAATAAAAGGTAAAGGGCAATGATCTTTATTAGTAGCTTTATTTAACTTACAAAAATCAATTACCATCCTATAACCTATAATAATTCATTGCGGAATCAATTCATCTTTATCATTAGGAACAACAGTAATACCTCCCTTTTTCGAGACACAATGGACAGGGCTTACCCATTCACTATCAGCAACGGGATAAATTATACCTGCCTCAAGGAGCTTTAATATCTCCTTCCTTACCACTTCTTACATCTTAGGGTTTAATCGTCTTTGAGGATCCCTAACCGGCTTGGTGTCTTTCTCCATTTTTATTTTGTGCTGGCATAGAGTAGGACTAATGCCCTTAAGATCATCCAGAGTATATCCAATAGCAACATGGTGCTTCTTTAGAGTTTTCATTAATCTTTCCTCTTCCTGCTCTGAAAGGTTAGCACTAATAATAACATGATATATCTTTTTTTCATCAAGATAAGCATATTTAAGATTATCAGGTAATGGTTTGAGCTCAAATACTGGATCACCCTTGGGTGGAGGAGGATCCCCTAGGATTTCAACAGGTAAGTTGTTTTTCAAGATAGGCACCTGCTGAAGGAATACTTCTTCTATTTCCCTTCTTTCATTCATAAACATATCATTTTCATGGTCTAGCAAATATTGCTCTAGCGGATCAGTAGGGGGCACGGCAATAGAAGCAAGACCAATTATTTCATCTTTACTAGGTAATTCTTTATCACGGGGTTGTCTATGAAATTTAGCAAAATTAAACTCATGAGTCATATCATCCAAGCCAATCGTAACAATATCCTTTTCACAATCAATCCTAGCATTAACAGTATTCAAGAAGGGTCTACCAAATATAATGGGACAAAAGTCATCTTGTGGGGAACCCAGAACAAGGAAATCAGCAGGGTATTTAACTTTCCCACACAAGACTTCAACATCTCTAACAATCCCAACTGGTGAAATACTATCTCTATTGGCAAGCTTAATTGTAACATCTATTTCTTCTAACTCAGCAGGTACAATATCATGCATGATTTCATTATATAAGCAAAAAGGTATTGCACTAGCACTAGCACCCATATCAGATAAGCCATGATAACAATGATCTCCTATTTTAACAGAAATAACAGGCATGCCTACAACAGGTCTATGTATTTTAGCATCTGGTTTAACAATATTAGCAGTTTCACCACAGAAGTAAATAACATGCCCATCTATATTATCATCGAAGAGATCTTTAACCATAGAAATATTAGGTTCAACTTTAATTTGCTCAGGAGGTGTATATGTTCTAGTATTACTCTTACGAACAACAGTTGAAGCTTTAGCATGATCCTTTATTCGAACAGGAAAAGGTGGTTTCTCAACATAAGTAGTAGGAACAATAGGATCATTATAAATGACAGTCTTTTCTTCAACTGTAATAGGTGCAACTACTTTTACTTCAATGGGGGGATTATATTTAAACCACTTCTCCTTAGGGAGATCAACGTGAGCAGCAAAAGATTCACAGAAAGAAGCTACTATCACAGAGTCAAGTCCATATTTAGTGCTAAATCCACGAAAATCATTGGTATCCATAAAAGATTTAACACAATCAAACTTAGGTGTTATACCTGACTCCTTACCATCGTCGGAACCCCAATCTACAGAGTTGCGTTTAATTCTTTCCAGTAAGTCCCACTTGAATTCAGTAGTCTTTAGCATATAAGAACCAACACAGGAAGTATCAAGCATGGTGCGATCATTGAGAGAAAGCCGAGCATAAATTTTTTGAATAATCCTTTCTCTTGAGAGCTCATAATTGGGGCACGAATATAACATTGACTTAAGCCTCCCCCAAGCTTGAGCGATGCTTTCTCCTTCGCGAGGCCAGAAATTGTAATTACGATCACGGTGAACAAGATGCATAGGATAGAACTTCTCGTGAAATTCCAACTTCAATCGTTTATAGTTCCAAGATCCCGTATCATCACATAGCCTATACCATGTCAATGCATCTCCCTTCAAAGATAAAGGGAAAGCCTTCCTCTTGACAACATCATCGGGAATACCTGCAAGCTTAAATAATCCACAAACTTCATCCATAAAAATAAGGTGTAAATTGGGATGCAATGTTTCATCTCCTGCAAAGGGATTAGCTAGCAGTTTCTCTATCATACCTGAAGGAATTTCAATGTAAACATTTTCAGTAGGTTCAGTAGGTTGAGGAGCAACTCTTTGCTCTACTGGTCGGGGTGAAGATACCCCGAACAAGCACCTCAAATGATTAGTTTCCATAGTAACAAGTGATAGAAAATTTCAGCACACTATATAAATGTTTCCTTACCAAGTTCCACTCATCAAAGGCGCTTCACTCCCCGGCAACGACGCTAGAAAAGAGTCTTGATGACCCGCAAGTATAAGGGGTCTATTATAGTCCTTTCGATAAGTAAGAGTGTCGAACTCAACGGGGAGCAGAAGAAAATGACAAGCGGTTTTCAGTAAGGTATTCTCTGCAAGCACTGAAATTGTAGGTAATAGATAGTTTTGTGATAAGATAATTTGTAAAGTAACAAGCAATGAAAGTAAATAAGGTGCAGCAAGGTGGCCCAATCCTTTTTGTATCAAAGGACAAGCCTGGACAATTTCTTATAATGAGAAAAACGCTCCCGAAGACACTTGAGAATTATCGTCAAGCTAGTTTCATCACTCATATGATTCACGTTTGGTACTTTGATAATTTGATATGTGGGTGGACCGGTGCTTGGGTACTGCCCTTACTTGGACAAGCATCCCACTTATGATTAACCCCTATTGCAAGCATCTGCAACTACATAAGAAGTATTAAGGTAAACCTAACCACAACATGAAACATATGGATCCAGCAACCAATCATCTACTTATTACTTCCCAATGCCTTCCTATAGGCCCAAATAATGGTGAAGTGTCATGTAGTCGACGTTCACATGACACCACTAGAGGAGAGACAACATACATCTCATCAAAATATCGAACGAATACCAAATTCACATGACTACTAATAGCAAGACTTCACCCATGTCCTCAGGAACAAACGTAACTACTCACAAAGCATATTCATGTTCATAATCAAAGGAGTATTAATATGCATTAAGGATCTGAACATATAATCTTCCACCAAGTAAACCAATTAGCATCAACTATAAGGAGTAATCAACACTGCTAGCAACCCACAGGTACCAATTTGTGATTTTAATACAAGATTGGATACAAGAGATGAACTAGGGTTTGGAGAGGCGATGGTGCTGGTGAAGATGTTGATGGAGATTGACCCTCTTCCGATGAGATTATCGTTGGTGATGATGATGATGATGATTTCCTCCTCTCG
Source organism: Triticum dicoccoides (assembly GCF_002162155.2). Classification (NCBI taxonomy): domain Eukaryota; kingdom Viridiplantae; phylum Streptophyta; class Magnoliopsida; order Poales; family Poaceae; genus Triticum; species Triticum dicoccoides. The sequence goes on from NC_041385.1 coordinate 581,812,301, forward strand.
AAGGAAAGTTTCCCCGGCAAATTTCCAGGGTAAAAGACCTCATATAGCAGAAGATGGGCACCGGGGGGCCCAAGAGACAGGGGCGCGCCCTGTAGGGGGGCGCCCCCCACCCTCCTGGCCAAGGTGTGGGCCCCCTCGGGTGGAGTTGCGGGACTTTTGGAGCTGTGGAGAATAGGTTTCCAATATTTGCTCCTTTTCCAGCCAGAATCCCCGCTGCCGGCATTCCCCTCTCTTTATGGTAAACCAATAGCAAGTACTATGACATAACGTGTAATAACTGCCCATAATGCAATAAATATTGATATAAAAGCATGATGCAAAATGGACGTATCAGGCGCCTACTGGGCGGAGAGGACGGCAAGGCGCCGCGCGGAGCTGGCGGACCGGCGTCGGCGGAAGGCGTTGGCGATATCGCAGTGCGATACCGTTGAAGCGGGTGGGAGGTCGATCTTCACGTCAGACGATGAATGTTGGGACGACATATTGATCGATACATCGGACAACACCACCAAGGATGAGGATGATGATGAGGACTTGGAGTAGTTCTAGCTGCACCGTAGCTTATCTAGTTGCACCGTAGTTTAATTTTATGTAGTTGCACCATAGTTCTGTTTTATCTATCTATGTTATGAACTTGTTTATCTATCTATGCTATGAACTATGTAAAATATCTTTGTATCATTTTTATATCTATGTGAAATTTATTTTGTGTCTAAAATGCAACAAATGTGACATGCGCCGGTTGCTCGCGCACGCTGCAGGAGCTGCGCGCGCTGTATTTTACCACAGCTACTGAAGTCAGCGCTGCCCGCCACACCAAACCTCGTGATGGACGTGCCGCAAATCAGTTTTTACCGCCGCACGTTGGGCGGCTGTTGGAGATGTTCTAAGCCTAGCTGCGGATGTACTGAAGAAGATAATAACCCTTGTGTTCGCCCTAAACAGAGAAGTTCTATTTATTCGGCAACAACCAACTAAACCTTATTTTAGGAGAAGAAAAATCGCCTAGTTGTACTTCGAGTTGTTGAGCGTCTCTCCTTTCTGAGAGTCATCTTCCACACGCCATGCGTTGATGACCTGGTGGACAATCGGTCCTGCGTTCTCCGTGAGGCAGTTCTGCCCGCCATCCTCCACGCGCCATGCGCTGATGACCTGGGGGGCAATCGGTCCGCCGTTCTCCGTGAGGCGGCTCTGCCTGCCATCCTCCACGCGCCATGCGCTGATGACCTGGGGCTGGGGGACAATCGGTCTGCCGTTCTCTGTGAGGCGGTGCTGCCCGTCATCCTCCACCCGCCATGCACTGATGACCTGGTGAACAATCCGCCCATCGCCGTCCATCGCGCGGTGGTTCTGAAAGAAACACAGGCGCGATTAAAAAGCTAAGAGAAGAAGAAAACGAAACACGATCGGTAAAAATGGATAAAGAGCATGTACCTGAACGTTGGAGGACTGCGGCGCGGCTTGAGCAGATCGGGCGGCAGGACCGCCCAAGGACCGCTTCGGCAAGGAGTAGAGAGCCAGAAAAGATTTAGGGTTTGATCGTAGTGCGACCGCACGGCGTGCGGATGGGTCTCTTTTATAGGCCCTTGCGTAAGTGAGGCTCTATGGGCCTCGGTTGCTGAAAGGCCCCAATAATGGGGAAATTGAGTAGTCTTTTGCGGCAAAGGCTATATCTCGCTATGTTTTTTCTACGGTCTCGAATAAAGCATTTTGGGCCCCACTACGGTACTGGGCCGGCCCTTTCTCATCTGTATTTTTCTTTTACTGTTTCAGACAGGGAAGACGCATAAGAGGATACGTGGTCTTGAAATTTTGAGAAAAATGGCATCTTCACGCTCCGATCAGTATATCGTATGCTAGTGGATACAAAGAGAAGGAGAGAGGAATGGTTGGAAAACAATGCACGGAGATCAAACTATGAAGAAGAAGCAAGGGAGTGGTCCTCGCTATGGTCTGTTGGGGTACCCGGAAAAATCAAGATTTTTTTGTGGAGACTTGCTAGATGTTCTATCCCCACAGAGGACATCCGTCTTAGCAGAAGCATGGCTGACAATGAGGATTGCCAACTATGTGGTGCACAAGATTCATGGCGGCACTCTCTGATGGAGTGGTCAGCATCAAGGTGTGTGTGGGCTCTAGCTGATGGGGATATTGTTGATCACATGGATACCACTAGGGAGCCGAACACCAAGAGCTCGATTTTCTTTATGATTGAGAGTTTATCCCACAAAAAACTCACATAGCTGTTTGTCACACTTTGGGCAATCTGGACGGCAAGACGGAAGGCGATTCATGAAGGTAACCTGCAGAGTCCACATGCAACTCATTCTTTCATAATCAGTTTCATAGTCGAGCTGGAGTCTTTACAAAACACAGAGAGATCACAAGGTGAGAGGGTGCGAGCGACCATAGCCGGGAGCACTTCTCCCCATAACCGGAGACCTCCAGGTGAAGGCTTTGTTAAGATCATTGTTGTTGGCAGATTCTCGGGGAACGGAGAACGAGGGGCAGCAGCAGCGGTTTGCAGAAACAATAATGGTACCTTTTTGGGCTCATCAGCAATGGTCTTTGAAGGTATTAACGACGCAACTACACTTGAGTCCGTGGCTCGGAGGGAAGCTCTTTCGTTAGCCCTCGATCTTATGGAGGACAGAATTGTTGTCGCTTGTGATTCAAAATCGGTGGTAGCAGATATTAGCAAAGGCACATTGTGTTACAATCGAGGGAGTTCTCCACATGTCATATCAAATTCGAAGGTCGGGCTTCCAACCGGGAAGCGCATTGCTTAGCAAAATTTTCGAGTTCATTAGATGTTGGACGACATGTGTGACTAAGTTATCCCCATGATCCCCTAATTATTCATGTAAACCTTAACATTATTCAATAAAGTGTGGTTTACTGCTAAAAAAGATAGGGGAGATCGCTCGTGATGGTTGATGTACTTGTTTCTTTTGGGGATTTTTTCTCTCTTTCTTTTTCTTTTTAATATTTTTACGAGAAAAACTACCGATGTATTCATCAACTGTCATGGTAGTACAAAGAGCACCAGAACTAAAAATTGCATTCGACAAGTCCGTAGACCATCTAGCGACGACTACAAGCATTAGAGCGAGCCGAAGGCCCGTCGCCGTCACCGTCTCTCCATCATCGGATCTGGGCAAACCTTGTTGTAGTAGACAGTCGGAAAGTCATCGTGCTAAGACCCTAAAGCACCAGCGTAGCAGAACAACAACAGTCGTCGATGAAGAGAAGCATAGGTCGGAAGGGTCTAACCTGTGAACATGGGAAAATAGACAAACGAAGACCGGATCCACCGACGACAAATGCTGACCAAATCTCGTGAAATGCACCAGAGACAAACCTCCACACGCCCTCCGACGACGCTAGAAGCACCACCGAGACAGGGGAGGGGATCTCATTCCATCTTCAGAAAGCCACCGGCGCCCCACCTTCCTTTGTAGGACACAAACCTACCAAAACTCAAAAAAATTACCTAGATATGGAGCCCTCCAATCGGCAAGGACCAGGATCCACCGCGCCTCCATGGCCCTAAGCCCAAAGAAGATGAGGCAGGCTGGCTGCGGGAGGCAGTGGAAACCCTAGCGTTGGGTGCCTTGCGTGCGCCAGGCATACTGAGTTCTAGATGGTGCTGATGTTGGAGAAGCTTCTCGTAATCAGTGTTTTGTCAAGCGGTAATAGTTCTTGATGTTTTGCTGTATTATCCTTTTTATATATTTTTTAACACAGTACTGACACGAACGCTCATACATATACACATACACTCACCTCTATGAATGAACACATGCACACCTTCGATTGATTGAGCCGACATATCATCTTAAATTAATAAAGTCGTCACATGCGCCTTTGTAGTCAACTAGAACATCTCCTCACCGAACAAACATCGCCGAGCTTGAAATAAATCCAAGAAAATGCGAGCACTAGTGTCTAGTCTGGGACTTGAATCTTAGTGGACTGGTCTCACCACAAAGAACCTAACTATCTGAGCTAGGCTCAGTTCGAATAAAGGTTGGGTGTGTTTTCGTTGTTTTTGTATCTCTTTGACATGACATTATGAGTCAATAAAAGCATAATTTATGGAGAGAGAAAATTTAGTTATCTAATTCTTTTTGTGAGGTGTTGACGTATAAATGCATAGCCCACCTTTTCTTACCAGTTTGAACTTTTGAGTGAACTGACTGATGCGTGCTATTCACATGATATCAGAGTCAAGAGGTCTTGAGTTCAAGAACAGACTACCTTATCAGTTTGAACTTTTGGATGAACTGACAGTACAAACATCAAACTGAACTGAAGGTGAGAGATGTTTAGGAGGTACAATGGTGTTTAACCCCTCAAAGTAGAAAGTTTAGAGAGATACGCACTAGTAGAAAAAGGGTCAAATGTGAGACACATTAGTCCCGGTTTGTAACAGAACCGGCACTAATGTGTCCATTAGTGCCGGTTCCAACGGCTAGCCGGGAGGAGCTCTTTAGTACCGGTTCGTGGCAAACCTTTAGCACTGGTTCGTGCCACGAACCGGTACTAATGAGAGTGGTGGCAGGATGTTGTCAGAGTGGGGCCCTTCCAGCACCTTTAGTACCGATTCGTGGCACGAACCGGTACTAAAGGTCGTCCTATATAAATCCTTCGTCCACCCGCACTCTGTTCTTCGCCCTTTCCCCTCTCTCTCTCTTTTGTTCTTCCCTTCTTCCTCTCGAGTTCATCACAAAATTTGCCCCAAATTTGTCAAGATTTGCAGGCCCTCATCCATTCAAATGATCACCAAGGTTAGCAACTTTATCCTTTCATCTCTCATTGCTAGATTAGCTCTTGCATTGGTTTATATAGTGATTAATTGTGGGTTTTAGTAATTTGGGAGGAATTATATGTGGTAGTATTTGATTTATATGCAATCTGAGGTCAAAATAACACTTAGTTTGCATATGTAGGTGTGGTTTACTTAGTGCCTTCTAAATCTCCGTCGTAACCACCGTCGATCGCCCGCACCATCCCGTCGCCGGCACCACCTTGTGGTGAGCCTCTTGTTCATGAAATTTTATATAAAAAATGATGTTTGTGTGATTTGGATATATAGTTACTCGTATAATAATTATCTTACCCGTACGTTGTTTGTTATACATAGTGCCATGGTTCTGATATCCGTCCCCGTCGGCCCTCGTCCTTGTTATGATTCGGATGTGGTATATTCTCTTTTAAAACTATTTGTTGCATTTCGTGTTTATGACAAATAATTATGCCCATCAAGTTGACATAGATATTTTTATCTAGGAGGTATGTGAACCGGAAATTCCAACCGACCCTATTGTTGAGAGGTTAAATTTAGTTGAAAGAGAAAACGAGTACTTGAAAGAAAAATTGAAAAGAATTGAGGGTGAGAAGATGGAATTGGAGTTTCATGTTGCCGATGTCGTCGATGATCACAAGATCAAGATGGAGAAAATGCGCTTGAAGATTAGAAAGATTAGAAAATATGCCATCGATAGTGAGGCTTGGTATCATTATGCTGTTGGATCAATTGTTACCTTAGTTGCGATCTTGATCGCATTTGTTGTTGCATTTAAATGCTTTAGCTAGAGAGTTATTTGTTTGTTGCATTTAAGTGTTGTATGAACTTTATGTATGAACTTGTATTAATTTGGTCTATTCGGTGTTGTGTAATGAAGATGAGCCGACAATGGATGTACGATGACCGATGCTCTCCCCAAATTGTTGAGGGCGTGCATACTTTTCTGCTTGCGGCTGAGGCAAACAAGCGAGCGGATGGTTTTATGCCTTGTCCATGTGCTGGCTGTAAGAATGATCGCAATTAATCTACGTCAAGAACCATTCACGTCCACCTGTTTGAGTCCGGTTTCATGCCCCACTATAATGTTTGGACCAAGCACGGAGAAAGAGGGGTTATGATGGAAGACAATGAAGAAGAAGAGGACGACGACAGCTACCCTGGCCATGGGTTCCCTGAATACGATGATACAACAATGGGGGAAGAAGCTGAGCCGGTAATGCAGGAAGAAGCTGAGCCGGCAATGCGGGAAGAAGCTGAAGAAGAGGCATCAGATGAGCCCGTTGATGATCTAGGTCGGGCCATTGCCGATGCAAAGAGAAACTGCGCAAGTGATTTGGAGAAGAAGAAGTTGCAGCGCATGTTAGAGGATCACAAAAAATTGTTGTACCCGAATTGCGTAGGTGACAAGAAAAAGCTGGGCACCACACTGAAATTGCTGCAATGGAAGGCAGAGAATGGTGTATCTGACAAGGGATTTGGAAAGTTGCTGGTAATGATAAAGGATATGCTTCCAAAGGACAACGAATTGCCCGAGAGTACGTACGAAGCAAAGAAGGTTGTCTGCCCTCTAAGGTTAGAGGTGCAGAAGATACATGCATGCCCTAATGATTGCATCCTCTACCGCGGTGAGTACGAGGATTTGAACGCTTGCCTGGTATGTGGTGCATTGCGCTATAAGATCAGCCGTGATGAGCATGGTGATGTCGATGGCGAGCGCCCCAGGAAGAAGATTCCTGCCAAGGTGATGTGGTATTCTCCTATAATACCACGGTTGAAACGTTTGTTCCAAAACAAAGAGCATGCCAAGGCGATGCGATGGCACAGAGAAGACCGTAAGAAAGACGGAAAGTTGAGAGTACCCGCTGACGGTCGCAGTGGAGAAAAATCGAAAGAAAGTACGGGAAGGAGTTTGCAGATGACGCAAGGAGCGTATGGTTTGGTCTAAGCGCAGATGGCATTAATCCTTTTGGTGAGCAGAGCAGCAACCATAGCACCTGGCCTGTGACTCTATGTTTGTATAACCTTCCTCCTTGGTTGTGCATGAAGCGGAAGTTCATTATGATGCCAGTGCTCATCCAAGGCCCTAAACAACCCGACAACGACATTGATGTGTACCTAAGGCCATTAGTTGAAGAACTCTTACAACTGTGGAATGGAACAGGTGTACGTGCATGGGATGAGCACAAACAGGAAGAATTTGACCTAAAGGCATTGCTGTCCGTGACCATCAATGATTGGCCTGCTCTCAGTAACCTTTCAGGATAGACAAACAAGGGATACCACGGATGCACGCACTGTTTGGATGATACCGACAGTATATATTTGAATAGTTGTAAGAAGAATGTGTACCTGGGACATCGTCGATTTCTTCCGAGCAGGCATCCCGTAAGAAAGAAAGGCAAGCATTTCAAAGGTGAGGCGGATCACCGGACGAAGCCTCGCCACCGTACTGGTGCTGATGTACATGATATGGTCAAGGATTTGAAGGTGATATTTGGAAAGGGTCCTGGCGGACAACCTGTTCCAAAGGACGCTGACGGACGCGCACCCATGTGGAAGAAGAAATCTATATCTTGGGACCTGCCATATTGGAAAGACCTAGAGGTCCGCTCCGCAATCGACGTGATGCACGTGATGAAGAATCTTTGCGTGACCCTGCTTGGCTTCTTGGGCGTGTATGGGAAGACAAAAGATACACCTGAGGCACGGGAGGACCAGCAACGTATGCACGGAGAAGACGACATACATCAGGGTCATGCAAGATACGCTCTTACCAAAGAAGAGAAGGAAATCTTCTTTGAATGCCTGCTCAGTATTAAGGTACCGTCTGGCTTCTCGTCGAATATAAAGGGAATAATAAACATGGCAGAGAAAAAGTTCCAGAACCTAAAGTCTCATGACTGCCACGTGATTATGACGCAACTGCTTCCGGTTGCATTGAGGGGGCTTCTACCGGAAAACGTTCGATTAGCCATTGTGAAGCTATGTGCATTTCTCAATGCAATCTCTCAGAAGGTAATCGATATAGAAATCATACCAAGTTTACAGAATGATTTGGTGCAGTGTCTTGTCAGTTTCGAGTTGGTGTTCCCACCATCCTTCTTCAACATCATGACGCACGTCCTAGTTCACCTATGCGAAGAGATTAACATTTTGGGTCCTGTATTTCTACACAATATGTTCCCCTTTGAGAGGTTCATGGGAGTCTTAAAGAAATATGTTCATAACCGTGCTAGGCCAGAAGGAAGCATCTCCAAGGGCCATCAAAATGAGGAGGTCATTGAGTTTTGTATTTACTTTATTCCTGACCTTAAGCCGATTGGTGTTCCTGAATCGCGGCATAAGGACGGACTGGATAGAAAAGGCATGCTAGGAGGGGAACAAATAATATGTATGGACGGACATTCTCTCACTGAAGCACACTACACAGTTCTACAGAATTCCTCCTTGGTGGCTTCGTATATGGATGAACACAAGAATTTGCTACGCTCCAAACACCCGGAGCGGTCTGATGACTGGATTACACGTGAACAAACCAGGAGTTTCGCCAGCTGGTTGCAGACACGTACCATGCATGACACCTCTATTGAAGATGACCTGTACTTGCTGTCCCAGTTACCATCTTCGAATATAATGACTTTCAAAGGGTAAGAGATAAATGGTAATATATTTTACACGATCGCCCAAGATAAGAAGAGCACCAACCAAAACAGTGGTGTCCGCTTTGATGCAGAAACCAAGACGGGAAAGGAAACATATTATGGTTATATACAGGACATATGGGAACTTGACTATCGACGTGGTTTAAAGGTCCCTTTATTTCGGTGCAAATGGGTCAATATGACACGAGGCGGGGTAACGGAAGACCCACAGTACGGAATGACAACAGTGGATATCAACAATCTTGCGTATGCAGACGAACCATTCGTCCTAGCCAATGATGTGGCACAGGTTTTCTATGTGAAGGACATGTCTACCAAGCCAAGAAAAAGAAAAGATAAGGAAGCGAATGCATCGTACGATGAGCCAAAGCGGCACATAGTTCTTTCTGGAAAGAGAAACATCGTGGGAGTGGATGACAAGACAGACAAGTCAGAAGATTATGAAAAGTTTGATGAAATTGCTCACAGTGAATATTGACCCGAGCATCCCGTTAAATGATGAAGATTTTCCATGGTTACGACGCAAAGGGACACACGCGAAGAAAAAGTTTCACACCCAAAGATCTGGGATGTGATCGGCTTCACTAGCTATCATCACTTTCTTCTGTGTTTCGCACCGAGAGGAGAATCTCTGTAATAGTTAGGGTAGTTATGTGTTTTGGCATTTGAAACGCGAAGAAATTTTATGTGCAAACAAATTCACACTAATTTCAAATAATTCAAAATTTAAACTATTCAAATTTGAAAACTACGGGCACTAACAGAAAAAATAGCAGAAAAGAAAGAAAAACTATAGCTGAAAAGAAAAATAAACTATATAAAAAAACTACTAAAAAATAAATAGAAGAAAATAAATATAGCAGAAAAGAAAAAATTACTCAGAAATAAATAGAAGAAAAAATAAAGAAGAAAAGAAAAAAATTATATTTGCTATTTTTCAATCGTTTACAAAATGACCGTGAAATTGAAAATCACTACAAAATGAACTCTGAAAATGTTGAATTTTGGCAAACTAGATGAAAAACTACTCATAAATAAATAGAAGAAAATAAATATAACAGAAAAGAAAAAACTATACAAAAAATTACGCAAAAATAAATAGAAGAAAATAAAGCAGAAAAGAAAAAAATATAAAAAATTGGGGCGTTGCCCTGTGGGCCTGATAGGCCACATGTGTGTAATTACAGGCCTTAAAGGCCCAGCAGACTTACAGGGCAGCGCGCAGAGTTTAGGCCCACAAGCTTGTTAGCTATATAGAGGAGTTTGAAGTGGTAGCCGTGGCTGGGTTTATAAACCAGTGCGGCTGCCCTTCGCCCGGCGAGGTGGGACTAAACTTTGGGGTGGCAGCGCGACCCCTTTAGTACCGGGTCGTGGCACAAACCGGTACTAAAGGGGGGTCCTTTAGTACCGGTTTGTGCCACCACCCGGTACTAAAGGGGGTCGCTTCCCGCCGCTTGGCCTGGCCAAAACAGGCCTTTAGTATCGGTTGGTGGCTCCAACCGGTATTAAAGGTGCCTTCTATATATACTCGACTTACGAAATTTTCATTCATCCTCTGTTTCCGTTGTCTCCATCGCCGTCGCCGCCCCCGTCCCCGTCGCCGCCCTCGTCTCCGTCGCTGCCCCCGTCCCCGTCGCCGCCCCCGTCTCCGTCGCCGCCCCCCGTCCCCGTCGCCG
>NC_041385.1:581823017-581835482 GCF_002162155.2 Triticum dicoccoides
TCGCCGTCGCCTCGCCGTCGCCGTCGCCCCGCTGTGAGCTCTCCCCCTCTAACCTCTCTCCCTCGCCCCCGGCGGCCACCATGGGCGCCGCCCCTCCCGGCCCCGAGCACACACACACACACAAGCGCATGAATTAGTATATAATTTAGATTATTTAGATTATTATTGTTTTAGTTATCAAAACACACACACACACACAAGCATGAATTAGTATATAATTTAGATTATTTAGATTATTGTTGTTTTAGTTATCAAATTTTTTTATATGGAAACACACACACACACACACACATATGTATGAATTAATGCATGTATATATTAGTATATACGTATTTTATATGTTTAATTAGTTTAGATTATTTAGATTATTATTGTTTTAGTTATCAAAAAATTTATATGGAAATTAGTGTTTAATTAGTGTTTAATTAGTATGGAAATTTTTTATGTTTAATTAGTATATAATTTAGATTATTATTATTAGTATATAATTAGTGTTTAATTAGTATGGAAATTTTTTATATAATGTTGTTTTTCAGTTTTTTAATGGATGTATAGAAGTTGTGTTTTCTGTTTTTAGTGTTAGATGCTTAATTAGTATGAAATAGTATATAGATTTTTGGAATAGTAGAAATGTTAGAAATTTTAGTTATCAAAATCCAATCACTAAAAAATATTACTTTTTGCGGGCATATAGCTAGTATTTGTTCTCGACGATGCCCGGCCCGCATCCTCGCCGTCGACCCGTCCGCGACGACGTCTAGCCGACCCATGTCCGGGACTGGGCTTCGCCGGGCTGGCACTGGGAGGTGCTGCCTGGAGGGGCGCGCCGCTTGATGAGGAACCCGGCCCCGGGTCTCGTCGTCGACCCTGATCTCGTTTGGTGGCGTTCGCGTGGGCCAATTTCGGTGCGGAGGGACCCGGCCACGCCGGAGGTGGTACGTCGCCGTGTCAGGGAGGAGGACGAGCACGTCCATCGCTACATGATTGCGTTAGAGGGCGGCAGGTTCTCCAAACCTGGCAGTATCTTCGGGGATCTCACTTCAGCTATGATCCTGTGATAGTTCCTTCTCTTTGGGTGTCCACCGCCCGCGCCGCAGGAACCGTGAGTGTCCTAGATTCTTCTGTAGTATTCGATCTTTAATTAGCTAGCCAGTGATGTACTATTCAATATTATATATTATTCAAGACGATGTATTCGAGATTATATCTATTATTCTAAACGAAGTATTCGATATTATATCTATTATTCGAGACGATGTAATTTGAATACTAAATTGTTTTATATTTCTTTTGAATTAGTTAAATAAAAGCTATGGCAGACAATACCGACAGAGAGGGAGAACAGACCATGTTCGATATGATACGCGGGCCAGATGATGATCAGAATGAAGAAGATTATGACGGCTCCGAATTTCTAAACAACACCGGAGAGGGTGATATGATATTCGATCGCGACGACCGAATTGATGAAGTCATGAACTACGATTATGACGATGACGAAGAACATGTTGATCCTGAAACAACAAAGACCGGCGAGGTATATATATTTATATAAGCAGGTATCTGGTGATCATCACATGTTTTAAATGACTTGAAGATATATTAACGAATCGATCTTTGTTCTTTCAGCCATCCAGATCGAGCAAATCTTCAGGCAAAAGGACGAAACGAGGCCCGAACAAAAAGTTGAAGGAGGGCGTAAAGTACAATATCGAGGCAGTCAGACCTAATGGCGAACCATTAGCGCCTAAGAAGATTGCGGACAAGTTCGTTCGTCAGTGCGGAGTTCTTGTGAAGGACCAACTCCCGATCTCCCTTCAAGAATGGAGAGAGCAAGCAAAAGACAAAAGACAAAAAGGCAAAGAGGACGCTGCTCCACGTCCAGATGTTACTTTTGTCGACAAGAATCAAAAATATCTGCTTTGGGATACTCTCATGGAACATTTCACCCTATCAGATCATTTCACAGAAGCAGATGTGCAGAAAGTCAAGGACGCTGCTCTTAGGAAGATGACGGTTGCATTCAAGAACCACAAGAATCGTGAATGGGACAAGTACGTCAAGGGAGGAAGGAAGACTCCAGTATTCGAGGGAACACTAGAGAACCAACGTGCTCATTGGGACGATTTCGTGAAATTCAAGGATTCGGAATTAGCTAAGGAACGGTCGAGAATAAACAAGAAGAATGCCGAAAAAAAGGATAAGTTCCATAAGCTGGGGCCAGGTGGCTATGCGGTGGCAATGCCTAAGTGGGATAAGTCTGAGAAAGAGATGGATGATGCAGGTGCCACTCCGGTTACTAAGAGCTGGCCCCCCAGGGTCAGGACTTGGTTCTATGCGCATGGAGGGGAGTTGGACCCGAAGACAGGCAATGTTTCGACGAGGGCAAGTCTGAAGGGAGCCAACGATGCGATACTTGTTGCAATAGAAGAGGCACGATCGGGGGTGTTCCAGCCCAACAGAGAGAACGACGAGCTTAGGCGTGCCCTGAGAAATCCTGAACACCCGGGAAGAACACGAGGCAAGGGCGCTATTCCGTGGTATGAGGGGTTTTCAGACTGGAACACCGACTACAGAACCCGTGCGAGAAAGAAGATTGTGGAGGAGAAGAAGAGGAAGATGGAGGAGGAGCAGAGGAAGCGGGACTATGAACGCCTTCAAGGCCTAGAAGCAAGTCAAGCGGAATTGGTAGTCAAATTCCAGCGGCAGCAGGAGCAGATCGACTCACTTACCCAGCAAAGGGGGTCTCAGCAGCTGCAGCAGCTAGCGAATGATCCAGCATTGGATAGCACCGCCCCATCCATGCCGAGAAGCAGCGTGGGTTCCGCCCCGAACGATGCAATGCTGGGTAGATACCCCGTGGATGACATCATGGAGAACACTAGCTGCGAGCTACACGTCAAAATGAAGAACATATCCATGAAGGTGGCGGACGTCGTTGCTTTTACAAATCCCCCCGAGGTAACCTTCCATTGCAACCCGATTCCAGCGGGCTATGCTCGTGTCTTGGTTGATGAGGTGGTGGACCCATATTCAGAGCTAGAGCTTGACTTTCCTGGAGGTGACGACGAGCGCTTTCTCGGAGACGCCAACCATCGTATCATCCTATGGAAAAAGGATTGCATCATCTTTCGAAGGCCACCGACACCGCGTCAGCCGACTCCTCGTCGAAGTCCACCACCGAGTCAGCAGTCTCCCGCTCCTGCAAGTCCACCAAGTCCGGCAAAGTGTCAGGCCACTCCTCCTCCAAGTCCGGCAAAGTGTCAGGCCACTCCTCCTCCTCCAAGTCCGCCACAGCGTCAGACGTCCACTCCTCCTCCAAGTCCGGCACAACCTCAGGCCACTCCTCCTCCAAGTCCGGCACAGCTTCAGGCGGCCACTCCTCCTCGTCCAACTCAGCCCCGTCAGCCGTCTCCGCCACCTCAGCAATCGCAGAAGAGACACCCCGCAGCTATGGTGCGTAGCGGTACGAGTCGAGGTAGTACAGGAAGTACAGGCGGAGGCAAGCGATATAAATATGGTCCAAGCCTCACGCCTCTTCCGCAGAGGGCTTATGACAGGTCCGAGGAGGAAATCGCAGCCATATCGAAGTCCGAGGTGGAAGCCCATTTTGCATCGAAACCGCCAACGCCGCCAAGGGAGAAAGTGCTTGAGGAAACGATTGACCACTTCATTCATATGGCTCAACCACCAGCTCCCAAGCCTGTTGACACAGACTATGAGCGCCACATCAGGAAGTTAAATCGAGCACGTCTACGTAAGGAGGCGAGCTCGGGATCGAGCAAACAAGAAGCAGTTGTCAAAAAATGCGGGAAAACCATTCCCCAGCTGGGAGAACAGGCGGCGCAATCGATCCTCTCGCTTGTTGTGCCAACAACACGTGACAGTACGCGCGCCCAATATTATTGTGGGCAAACAGTTTACGTTCCTGAGGTGGGCAATGTGGTAATAACGGAGGACCATATAATGCAGACTGAAGTTCTCAAAATCACTGTTGGACAACTCCTCGAGATCGAGCCCATGCCTGTGCTTAGAGAGGATGAAATAAAACGGAAATATGTCCGGGGCTAACCTTTGGTCGAGCCAGACAAGGTCAAGAACCTCCCAACAAGAATGTATGAATTGCATCAATGGTACATGAACATTACCAATATTTCTGATCGATTGTCCCTCATGGTGAATGTCAAGGAGGGGCATTACTACCATGAGAAAGCTGTGTCCGTTGAGTATTCTGAATTGTTTCAGTTATACAATCAAGACGCACTCGACAAATCTATCGTCAGTTGCTATTATCTGTAAGTGATTTCTTTCTGTAATTTAAGTCTCAAGCTAGCTGTAGTGATCCTTTTGATCAATCATTACCTGTAATTATCCTCACTATATTCTTTTATGTGGTGTTATATGCAGGATGAAGGTGTATGAAATGAGAAAAGGTGGACGCTGTGGCATTGGGTTCATTGACCCAAACACCGTTAATGAATACACATGGAAAATAGATGCACGTCATCAAAAGGCCGTAGAGGACAGCATGCTAGAGTTCTTGAAGCGCCTCAAATACAATGATGATATACTATTTCCTTACAATTTCCAGTGAGTCACACTGTCTTGTACTACAAATTCTCTGTTTTTGCCTACTAGCTAGCTACATGTTTTTGCTTACATATGCCCGCTTAATTAAGACATGCAAACATGTGTGCATGCAGATTTCACTGGGTCTTGTGTATCATTAAAGTTGACGCCGGAACAGTTGAAATACTAGACTCACTACTCAAAGAAAAAATTGACTATAACATATTGTTTGGGATAGTCAACAGGTAATTTCAATCATTATTAACTATATATCTTGGCCTATTTAGTTCGTCATTTCATGATATGAACTATTTAATAACCCCTTTATTCATTTTCTTTGTCGGCGGGCAGGGCTTGGGCAAGGTTCATCAGCGTCACGGAAGGTGAATGGAAAGAAAAGCTTAAACGGGGAAGACCCAAGGTAAGTAATTAAGTAGTACTAGCTAGCTAGCTGCCATCTCTTTAATTATCATGTTTGATTAATTATTATCTGATCAAATTCCATTCTCGTAAAGGCCCTAAAGCAGGCGGCAGGGGACTGATCTGTGTGCATTCTGCGTTTGCGAGAACATTCGCATGATGGCGTCCGAAAGGAGCAGATCTCAAAGACAGGAATGGGTACGCTTGTCAAAACACTATTCACAATTTTTACACCATTATCGATATCTAGTCACACAACTAATACACATGCATATTGATCTCCTTCTTAACAGTTCAGAAAGGTGCAGGCGAAGCTCCTAGAAACGGAGCGCGTAGAAGCACTTCAAGAGGAAATAGCGGGATTTTTGCTCGACCAGGTCATAAATCCGAAGAAAGAATACTATTACCCGTTACCGCCCCCATGAAAACCACTTTCAATTGTCATCGTGCTCCGAAGGCACCAATTAGGCTAATGTCACTGGCTCCGAAGGCAACATGCATATGTAGGAGAAATTGTATATAGCTATACATGTGTGTATGTGTGAATTAATTAATATGATGATTTGTGAGACATTGATGATATATATATGCATGATTGGTTCTATTAGAAATTCTATTTATATATATGCATAACGTGTACAATGTGTAGTATCGTAAAATACCAGCAAACGAAAAAGAATTAAAATGGAAACACAAAATTAAATGAAAAAAAAATCATAAAACTAAAAATCCCCCAAACCTTATAGTACCGGTTGGTCTTACCAACCGGTACTAAAGGGCTCCAGGCCCCTGGAGCTGGCTCGTGCCACGTGGTTTCCCTTTAGCACCGGTTCGTGCTGAACTGGTACTAAAGGGGGGGGGGGGGAGCTTTAGTGCCCACACTTTAGTGCCGGTTATGGAACCGGCACTAAAGGACCTTACGAACCGGTGCTATTGCCCGGTTCTGCACTAGTGACGTATTCCCTTCTATTCATATTAAATGACGCTTCTTTAATACAAATATGTACTAAAGTTTTATTAAAGCAACGTCAATTAATTTGAATCGGAATGTATAACATTTTGAGGAAAGGACTGTAGATGCTCTTAGAGCATGGTTAATAATATAGCCAAGAGCCGGCTATATGGAGTTGTCATGTCACTTATAGCCAATCTAATAGCCCATTCATACAATAGTTAGCCATACTAGTATGTTATATAATTAATATATGGTCCGTCTTTTTCTCTTACAAAGCTTGTTGGGTGTTGTGCTATAGCCGGTTGTAATTGTAACCCGTTTCTCTTCTGTCTTCACTCTTCTCTTCTTCAATTAGGTACAAATTTGATATGGCATCTCTTATAGCCCGTCCACATTACTCTACTGTATTTGCTCTATGGTGTAATCATGATAATTCGGAGACTGCAGCCACAACACAAGGACGAAATTTACGGAAAGCGACACACCAAGTAACGCAGTGGCAATCAGGAACAACCAAGGAAAGAGAGACACAAGGTAAACGCACTGGTGTAATCAAGCTTAAACTAACCGAACCGGTTTTTAAGCCAAAGCTGGCACAAAGACAGATTGACGGACTACAACCTCGATCCTTTTGCGAGGGAAGTACAAATACCAAATTCAACTCGAATAATGGCGGAGGCACACTGAAGAGCGTCAGAGCGACTTAGCCTCCTTTATTCATACATAAGTAGCAGCAACTTGACGATGATGCGCACGTACATCCAACGGCGCGTTAGGCAGAGGATGCGTCGAGGCAGACCCACTGGCCGACGAAGATCCTGACACAGTTGATGTTGGGGTTGAAGCCCAGGAAGTCCTCCTGGCTGAGGCCGGCGCTCTCCGCGAGGGAGGAGCAGGTCTCGCCCGTCTGCACCGCGCTCACCTTGTTGCACGTCAGCGCCGGCACCGCCTTCGTCAATGCATAAACTGCGAAACGCACAGACAGGCACACGTCCAAAGGGTTACAAACTTACAATCCAGCACATTTGGCCAGATCATGGACGATGTTGATCGGTTGACGCGGACGTACCTCCGTTAATGCTGCCGCGCTGCAGCTGCCCGGTGATCCTGGTGTCGGCGAGGGTGACCGCAACCACGAGCAGGGACGCGATCAGGAGAGCGGCGGCTCCGTGGTTGGCCATTGCAGATGCAGATGCTGCCGACGAGGAGGAGGGATGTATAAGTGGATAGTAGGTGCTCGTCAGGCTCTGCTTTGGTGGTGATGAGAAAGCTTAGCCCACGCCCTTTTTATAGCGTAACGAGCTCGACACTCGAAAGTCGATAAGATGGAGGGTGTGACGAAAAGATTCCGGCCATGGCCTTGGAGACGGCGTCCGACGCACGGGCGATACTGCTTATGCTGAGAACGGCATGGACATGTCGTTCCTAACATTTACAGGCCAGGCCATGGGGTAATACCATCTGTGATTCCTATGGAACTGCTTTGTACTACTGTAATATTCTTCGACCGCCGTGTGATTTTGACCGGGCACAATATTTTACACTCACGTTGCTCACCTTTTTCTGTTTGAAACTGTCTTGCTCCATGTTGGTGGTACCGCAGTGACAGTGGAGAAACAAGAAGGAATCGATCGCAGGAGAGAGAGAGGAGGACACTAGCATCAGAGAGGACTACAGTCAACCGGCAAAAAGGAAAAGAAAAGAGGACTGCAATTTGAGTTGGCGAAATTTTACGGCATGACACGACTGTGCAACCTGTAAACAGATAACAGATTTTTTTTATTTTATTTTTTTGAGAAAAATAAGGGGTGAAATGCGATTGTTATCTATCACTCTCGATCCGTGTGGTCAGTGTAGTTCAGTCTCCAGTGTATCAGTTAGAGCATCTCTAGCAGACCCCATAAAACGCCGACCCGCATAAGGCTTTTGCAGTTCATGGAAAATGGTATATGCGGACTGGCGTGGGCGCGGTCAGACTCAGATTCCGCAAAACGGACCCGTAAAAAAGGATATTCGGTGAGTATGCTCTTTTACGGGTCGGTTATGCGGGGTCTGCTCGGGCACCGCCACGTCTACCGCAAGACGCCCAATTATCGAATTTGAGATCGATTCCGACAAATGAGTTCAAATTCAAACAATAGAACACACTTCACACGCAAATAAAAGCTTAGTTTTGTATGACAAATGCAAAATGGGGTCTTGCAAAAGTGACGATCATGTCCAGCATCACCTTGGTTGATCTTCACTCCGCGCCACCGAGTCCATTGAGGTCATCGCAACCACCGAGTCCACCTCCGGCACTTGTTCCAACTCCGGCACCAAAATCATCGGTTGGTGCACTGTAACACGCACTGGCCGACGCAAGCATTCTCCTCTTCAAGATATCTCTTCTTGCCATATCATGCCATTCTCTAGTGAGGTCGTCCATGTCATTGCGGTTCAGTGTCATGATCTTGTTCTCTTCGGCAACCAACTTGGACATGGATTTGTTTTCAGCGGCACGTACTCTTCTCTCCTCAATGGCCGCTTTGCGCAGCCCCTCGTCCTTGAGAAATTGCCATTTTTCTTGCTTCTCTCGTGCCTTCTTCTCGGCCAACTCCTTCTTTATCTCCAACGTCTTCGCTAACATCAACTCATTTGATCGCACCATGGCATCAATCTCGTCCCGGAAGCTCGATGCTTCGTGCTCTCTCTTCATCTTCTCCTTAGTCTTCTCGTCACCATCGGGTTTGTTCAAGTTTCTTGGGTCATCTTCATCCATGTTTGCAAGTGAACCTTTCTTCGGTGGGGATTCTTTGTCAATCCACTTCCACTTCTCGCACTCTTTGAGCAAGTCCCAATAATGTTCTAGTTTGAAGAATTTGCCTATCGAAGCTTCCATGTCTTTATATCTTTGTTGGGCAATTTTGTCCCAACAATTTAAGCAAAGTCAAATGATGCAATATGATGCAATTCTTCTTCACCACCATGATCATCCGCGCCGCCCTCCGTTTCATTGTAATCGAATGCAGCGAATGGGGCTTGATCGATGTCAACGGCGTTAGTGTCCAACAAGTTTACGAGCTCGGCAGTGGCATTGTTAGAACCACCGCTATAGTGAGCGACAAACAAGTCACGAGCTACCGCAAATGGTGAAAAGCAAAGAAAATTGAAGGGACCGAAGAGGCATACCTTCCGGCCATTTCATCAAACACCTCGCTTGCGGTGGAAGCAGCGCCGTTGAGCAGCATCGCCGGGGAACCTCTTGCGGGGCAGAGGGAGTGGATGAAGGAGTCGGCCTCTTTTTAGCCGGAATCTTCTTCCGCTTTACGCCCAAGACCTTGGCGACCTTCTCCACCGCCAGCAGGCAACGGGCATCGGCATTGCCGCCCGGAGCACGGGCCTTCCAGGCGGTGGCAGCAGGATTCCCACCCCGCACGACCACGTTGCCCTGTCGCTTGCGGGCAGGCGCAGCGGTGCCTTGGGCGACGGCGGGGCTATGATGCCCCTGATTCAATCGTACACTAATCATGCACTCAAATGTGTACGATCAAGATCAAGGACTCACGGGAAGATATCACAACACAACTCTAAAAATAAAATAAGTCATACAAGCTTCATATTACAAGCCAGCGGCCTCGAGGGCTCGAATACAAGTGCTCGATCATAGACGAGTCAGCGGAAGCAACAATATCTGAGTACAAACATAAGTTAAACAAGTTTGCCTTAAGAAGGCAAGCACAAACTGGGATACAGATCGAAAGAGGCGCATGCCTCCTGCCTGGGATCCTCCTAAACTACTCCTGGTCGTCGTCAGCGACCTGCACGTAGTAGTAGGCACCCCCAGTGTAGTAGGATTCGTCGTCAACAGTGGCGTCCGGATCTTGGGCTCCAACGTCTGGTTGCGGCAACTGAGAAGAAGAGGAAAAAGAGGGGAAAGAGGGAGCAAAGCAACCGTGAGTACTCATCCAAAGTACTCGCAAGCAAGGACCTACGCTACATATCCATGGGCATATGTGTAAAGAGGCAATATCGGTGGACTGAACTGCAGAGTGCTAGAATAAGAGGGGGATGGCTAGTCCTATCGAAGACTACGCTTCTAGCAGCCTCCATCTTGCAGCAGTAGAAGAGAGTAGATTGAAGTCCTCCAAGTAGCATCGCATAGCATAATCCTACCCGGAGATCCTCCCCTCGTCCCCCTGTGGGAAAGCGATCACCGAGATGTCTCTGGAACTTGTCTGGGTGTGTTTTATTAAGTATCCGGTTCTAGTTGTCATAAGGTCAAGGTACAACTCCGGGTCGTCCTTTTACCGAGGGACACGACTATTCGAATAGATAAACTTCCCTATAGGGGTGCACCATATTTCCCAACACGCTCGATCCTCTTTGGCCAGACACACTTTCCTGGGTCATGCCCGGCCTCGGAAGATCAACATATTGCAGCCCCACCTAGGCACAACAGAGAGGTCAGCACGCCGGTCTAAATCCTATGCGCGCAGGGGTTTGGGCCCATTGCCCATTGCACACCTGCATGTTGCGTGGGCGGCTGGAAGCAGACCTAGCCCCCTTAATACAAGAGCAGGCTTACGGTCCAATCCGGTGCGTGCCGCTCAGTCGCTGACGTCACGAAGGCTTCGGCTGATACCACGACGTCGAGTGCCCATAACTGTTCCCGCGTAGTTGGTTAGTGCATATTGGCCAGTGGCCAGACTCAGACCAAATACCAAGATCTCGTTAAGCGTGTTATTACAAAGTAACCGCGGACGCCGACCAGGGCCAGGCCCACCTCTCTCCTATGTGGTCTCAACCTGCCCTGTCGCCCCGCCATAAAGTAACAGTTAGGGGCCATCGGGAACCCTGGCGCACCTCTACCGGGATGGAGCCACCTGTCCTTTCAGCCCCCACATCGGAATCAACCGCGGGTACTCAACAAGCCGACCCGACTTTAGTCACCAACTGTATAGTATGTATGAATGTAAGTATATACCCGTGATCACCTCCCGAGTGATCACGGCCCGATAGTATAGCAAGGCAGACTGACAAGAATGTAGGGCCATTGATGATAAACTAGCAACCTATACTAAGTATTTACCATTGCAGGTAAGGTACCAACAGATGTAGCAACAATGACAGGCTATGCAACAGAATAGGATTAATCAAAACAGTAACATGCTATACTACTCTAATGCAAGCAGTAGAGAGAAGAATAGGCGATATTAGGTGATCAGGAGGGGGGGCTTGCCTGCTTGCTCTGGCAAGAAGGAGGAGTCGTCGGTGACGTAGTCGTACTCGGCAGCAGCAGCATCGGTCTCGTAGTCTACCGGAGGGAAGAGGGGGGAGAAACAATAAATACAATGCAAACATAAGCATGACGATGCATGACATGACAACGAGCGGTGTTAGGTGTGCCCTAACGCGGCAGTAGGTGGTACCGGCGAAGGGGGAAAACATCCGGGAAAGTATCCCCGGTGTTTCGCGTTTTCGGACAGATGGACCGGAGGTGAAATGTTGCAGGTTCACTATGCTAGGGACGCGTGGCGGACGAACGGGTTGTGTATCCGGATTTGTCTTGTCGTTCTGAGCAACTTTTATGTACAAAGTATTTTCATCCGAATTACGGATAATTTTATATTAATTTTCAAAGTTTTACTCATTTTCTAGAATTAACAGATTATTATAATTCAAAATTTCATTTATGACGCCAGCATGACATCAGCAGTCAACTCTGACCGTTGACTAGTCAAGCTGACACGTGGGTGTCACTTTGATTGACAGACTAACTAACTAACAGATTTAACTAAATTAATTAGTTAATTAGATTAACTAACGCAGGTTAATTGGTTTAATTAATTGTCCTAATTAATTAATTACATCTTTATTATTATATATTTTTATTTTTTATTTTTTTAATTTAGTTTTTTTATTATTAAATCGTTCTGCGGGTGGGCCCGAATGGGAGTGGCCTAATGGGCATTGGGCGCTAGAGGTTACAGGATGCGGGTGCTAGCGGCGCCCGACCAGGCGAGGGCTAAGCGGCACAGATGGGCGCCGGCGTCAGGCGACGACCGGGGCCGCGGCGAGGCCGGCCAGGAACGGTACCGGCGAGGCCGGCCGAGTGGCGGACTGCCGCAGAGGACGGCCGGGGTTGCGCGAGAGGGCGGTGGAGACGGCTGCGGCCAGAGACGGCGCAGAAGTGGCGTAGTAGTGAGCACGGGTCGTCCAGCGCGACGCAGGAGGAAGGCAGCAACATTGGGAAAGTGGGTCGGTGGCAGGGGGCGGAGGAACACCGAAAGTTGCGGCGGGCGGCACAGCTCGCGAGCGGCCAAGCGGTGACGGCCGGCGAGGCATGCACCGCGAGCAGGGGCGCAACACGGGTGGGCGAGTTGGGCGTGGCAGCAGTGGGCACAACATTGGGCAAGGCAGGGCTTGGCCAATGCGGGCGCGCGGCCAGGCGGCGCGCGGGCGATGGCCACGGCAGGATGACGTGAGCAGAAGCGGCAGAGCGAGGCGGGGCCGCGGGGAGGAGGCCACGGCGTGAGCGC
>NC_041385.1:581835932-581856341 GCF_002162155.2 Triticum dicoccoides
TGTTGGGGAACGTTGCAGAAAATATAAAAAATTCTATGCTTCATCAAGATCAATCTATGGAGTCATCTAGACCCGAGAGAGAGGAGTGCATCTACATACCCTTGTAGATCGCGAGCGGAAGCGTTCAAGAGAACGGGGTTGAGGGAGTCGTACTCGTCGTGATCCAAATCACCGAAGATCCTAGCGCCGAACGGACAGCACCTCTGCATTCAACACACGTACGGTCGGGAAGACGTCTCCTCCTTCTTGATCCAGCAAGGGGGGAGAGGTTGATGGAGATCCAGCAGCACAATGGTGTGGTGGTGGAAGTAGCGGTGATCTCGGCAGGGCTTCACCAAGCTGAGCGAGAGGGAGAGGTGGTGCAGAGGGAGAGGGAGGCGCCAGGAGCAGAGGTGCGCAGCCCTCCCTCCCCCCTCTTTATATAGGGGCCCTGGGGCGGCGCCGGCCCCATAGATATTGGATCTCAAGGGGGGGCCAAGGGGGTGGCTTGCCCCCCAAGCCAAGTGGGGCGCCCCCCACCCCTAGGGTTTCCAACCCTAGGCGCAGCGGGAGGCCCAAGGGGGGCGCACCAGCCCACCAGCGGCTGGTTCCGTTCCCTACTTCAGCCCATGGGGCCCTCCGGGATAGGTGGCCCCACCCGATGGACCCCCGGGACCCTTCCGCTGGTCCCAGTACAATACCGGTGACCCTCGAAACTTTCCCGATGGCCAAAACTGGACTTCCTATATACAATTCTTTACCTCCGGACCATTTCGGAACTCCTCGTGACGTCCGAGATCTCATCCGGGACTCCGAACAACTTTCTGGTTTCCGCATACTAATATCTCTACAACCCTAGCATCACCGAACCTTAAATGTGTAGACCCTACGGGTTCGGCAGACATGCAGACATGACCGAGACGACTCTCTGGTCAATAACCAATAGCGGGATCTGGATACCCATGTTGGCTCCCACATGCTTCTCGATGATCTCATCGTATGAACCACGATGTCGAGGATTCAAGTAATCCCGTATACAATTCCCTTTGTCAATCGGTACGTTACTTGCGCGAGATTCGATCGTCGGTATCCCAATACCTCGTTCAATCTCGTTACCAGCAAGTCACTTTACTCGTACCGTAATGCATGATTCCGTGACCAAACACTTGGTCAGATTGAGCTCATTATGATGATGCATTACCGAGTGGGCCCAGAGATACCTCTCCGTCATACGGAGTGACAAATCCCAGTCTCGATCCGTGTCAACCCAACAGATACTTTCGGGGATACCTGTAGTATACCTTTATAGTCACCCAGTTACGTTGTGACGTTTCGTACACCCAAAGCACTCCTACGGTATCCGGGAGTTACACGATCTCATGGTCTAAGGAAATGATACTTGACATTGGAAAAGCTCTAGCAAACGAACTACACGATCTTGTGCTATGCTTAGGATTGGGTCTTGTCCATCACATCATTCTCCTAATGATGTGATCCCATTATCAATGACATCCAATGTCCATAGTCAGGAAACCATGACTATCAGTTGATCAACGAGCTAGTCAACTAGAGGCTCACTAGGGACATATTGTGGTTTATGTATTCACACATGTATTATGATTTCCGGATAACACAATTATAGCATGAATAATAGACAATTATCATAAACAAGGAAATATAATAATAATCCTTTTATTATTACCTCTAGGGCATATTTCCAACAGTCTCCCACTTGCACTAGAGTCAATAATCTAGTTACATTGTGATGAATCGAACACCCATAGAGTTCTGGTGTTGATCATGTTTTGCTAGCGGAAGAGGTTTAGTCAACGGATCTGCGACATTCAGATCTGTACGCACTTTGCAAATATCTATGTCTCCATCTTGAACATCTTCACGAATGGAGTTGAAGCGACGCTTGATGTGCCTGGTCTTCTTATGAAACCTGGGCTCCTTGGCAAGGGCAATAGCTCCAGTGTTGTCACAGAAGAGGGTGATTGGCCCCGAGGCATTGGGTATGACTCCTAGGTCGGTGATGAACTCCTTCACCCAAATTGCTTCATGCGCTGCCTCCGAGGCTGCCATGTACTCCGCTTCACATGTAGATCCCGCCACGACGCTCTGCTTGCAACTGCACCAGCTTAGTGCCCCTCCATTCAAAATATACACGTATCCGGTTTGTGACTTAGAGTCATCTAGATCTGTGTCGAAGCTAGTGTCGACGTAACCCTTTACGATGAGCCCTTCGTCACCTCCATAAACGAGAAACATATCCTCAGTACTTTTCAGGTACTTCAGGATATTCTTGACCGCTGCCCAGTGTTCCATGCCGGAATTACTTTGGTACCTTCCTACCAAACTTACGCCAAGGTTTACATCAGGTCTGGCACACAGCATGGCATACATGATGGACCCTATGGCTGAGGCATAGGGAACGACACTCATCTTTTCTCTATCTTCTGTCATGGTCGGACATTGAGCCGAGCTCAATTTCACACCTTGCAACACACGCAAGAACCCCTTCTTGGACTGATCCATATTGAACTTCTTCAATATCTTATCAAGGTATGTGCTTTGTGAAAGACCTATGAGGCGTCTCGATCTATCTCTATAGATCTTGATGCCTAATATGTAAGCAGTTTCTCCAAGGTCCTTCATTGAAAAACACTTATTCAAGTAGGCCTTAATGTTGTCCAAAAGTTCTATATCATTTCCCATCAAAAGTATGTCATCCACATATAATATGAGAAATGCTACAGAGCTCCCACTCACTTTCTTGTAAACGCAGGCTTCTCCATAAGTCTGCATAAACCCAAACGCTTTCATCATCTCATCAAAAGCAAATGTTCCAACTCCGAGATGCTTGCACCAGCCCCTAAATGGATCGCTAGATCTTGCATACCTTGTTAGCATTCTCAGGATCGACAAAACCTTCCGGCTGCATCATATACAGTTCTTCCTTAAGATAGCCGTTAAGGAATGCCGTTTTGACGTCCATTTGCCATATCTCATAATCATAGTATGCGGCGATTGCTAACATGATTCGGATGGACTTCAGCTTCGCTATGGGAGAGAAAGTCTCATCGTAGTCAACCCCTTGAATTTGCCGATAACCCTTAGCGACAAGTCGCGCTTTATAGATGGTAACATTACCATCCGCGCCCGTCTTCTTCTTAAAGATCCATTTATTTTCTATCGCTCGCCAATCATCGGGCAAGTCTGTCAAAGTCCATACTTTGTTTTCATACATGGATCCTATCTCGGATTGCATGGCTTCAAGCCATTTGTTGGAATCTGGGCCCGCCATCGCTTCTTCATAGTTCGAAGGTTCACCGTTGTCTAACAACATGATTTCCAGGACAGGGTTGCCATTCCACTCTCGTGTGGAACGTGTCCTTGTGGACCTACGAAGTTCAGTAGCAACTTGATCCGAAGTACCTTGATCATCATCATTAATTTCCTCTCCAATCGGTGTAGGCACCACAGGAATATTTTCCTGAGCTGCACTACTTTCCGGTTCAAGAGGTACTACTTCATCGAGTTCACCTTTCCTTCCACTTACTTCTTTCGAGAGAAACTCTTTCTCCAGAAAGGATCCGTTCTTGGCAACAAAGATCTTGCCTTCGGATCTAAGGTAGAAGGTATACCCAATGGTTTCCTTACGGTATCCTATGAAGACGCATTTTTCCGACTTGGGTTCGAGCTTTT
Organism: Triticum dicoccoides; assembly: GCF_002162155.2. NCBI lineage: Eukaryota > Viridiplantae > Streptophyta > Magnoliopsida > Poales > Poaceae > Triticum > Triticum dicoccoides. Next base: position 581,839,620 of record NC_041385.1, read on the forward strand.
CAGGTTGAAGTTTCTTGACATAAGCATCGCATCCCCAAACTTTTAGAAACGACAGCTTAGGTTTCTTCCCAAACCATAATTCATACGGTGTCGTCTCAACGGATTTAGACGGTGCCCTATTTAAAGTGAATGCAGCTGTCTCTAGAGCGTATCCCCAAAATGATAGCGGTAAACCGGTGAGTGACATCATAGATCGCACCATATCCAATAGAGTACGATTACGATGTTCGGACACACTGTTACACTGAGGTGTTCCAGGCAGCGTGAGTTGTGAAAGGATTCCACATTTCCTTAAGTGCATACCAAATTCATGACTTAAATATTCTCCTCCACGATCTGATCGTAAGAACTTTATTTTTCGGTCACGTTGATTCTCTACCTCATTCTGAAATTCCTTGAACTTTTCAAAGGTCTGAGACTTGTGTTTCATCAAGTAGACATACCCATATCTACTTAAGTCATCAGTGAGAGTGAGAACAAAATGATAGCCTCCGCAAGCCTCAAAGCTCATTGGACCGCACACATCAGTATGTATGATTTCCAATAAGTTGGTTGCTCGCTCCATTGTTCCGGAGAACGGAGTCTTGGTCATTTTGCCCATGAGGCATGGTTTGCATGTGTCAAATGATTCATAATCGAGAGACTCTAAAAGTCCATCATCATGGAGCTTCTTTGTGCGCTTGACACCAATGTGACCAAGGCGGCAGTGCCACAAGTATGTGGGACTATCGTTATCAACCTTACATCTTTTGGTATTCACACTATGAGTATGTGTAACATCACGTTCGAGATTCATTAAGAATAAACCATTGACCAGCGGGGCATGACCATAAAAGATATCTCTCATATAAATAGAACAACCATTATTCTCGGATTTAAATGAGTAGCCATATCGTGTTAAACGAGATCCAGATACAATGTTCATGCTCAAAGCTGGCACTAAATAACAATTATTGAGGTTTAAAACTAATCCCATAGGTAAATGTAGAGGTAGCATGCCGACGGCGATCACATCGACCTTGGAACCATTCCCGACGTGCATCGTCACCTCGTCCTTCGCCAGTCTCCGCTTATTCCGCAGCTCCTGCTTTGAGTTACAAATATGAGCAACCGCACCGGTATCAAATACCCAGGAGCTACTACGAGTACTGGTAAGGTACACATCAATTACATGTATATCACATATACCTTTAGTGTTGCCGGCCTTCTTGTCCGCTAAGTATTTGGGGCAGTTCCGCTTCTAGTGTCCCTTTCCCTTGCAATAAAAGCACTCAGTCTTAGGTTTGGGTCCATTCTTTGGCTTCTTACCGGCAACTGGTTACCGGGCGCGGCAACTCCCTTGCCGTCCTTCTTGAAGTTCTTCTTACCCTTGCCTTTCTTGAAACTAGTGGTTTTATTGACCATCAACACTTGATGCTCCTTTTTGATTTCTACCTCTGCTGATTTCAGCATTGAAAATACTTCAGGAATAGATTTCACCATCCCCTGCATATTGTAGTTCATCACAAAGCTCTTATAGCTAGGTGGGAGCGACTGAAGGATTCTATCAATGATCGCCTCATCCGGGAGGTTAATGTCCAGCTGGGACAAGCAGTTGTGCAACCCAGACATTTTGAGTATGTTCTCACTGACAGAACTATTTTCCTCCATCTTACAACTGTAGAACTTGTCGGAGACTTCATATCTCTCAACCAGGGCATGAGCTTGGAAAACCATTTTTTGCTCTTCGAACATCTCATATGCTCCGTGTTGCTCAAAACGCTTTTGGAGCACCGGTTCTAAGCTATAAAGCATGCCGCACTGAACGAGGGAGTAATCATCAGCACGTGACTTCCAAGCGTTCATAACGTCTTGGTTCTCTGGGATGGGTGCTTCACCTAGCGGTCCTTCTAGGACATATGCTTTTTTGGCAGCTATGAGGATGACCGTCAGGTTCCGGACCCAGTCCGAATAGTTGCTGCCATCATCTTTCAGCTTGGTTTTCTCTAGGAACGCGTTGAAGTTGAGGTTGACATGAGCGTTGACCATTTGATCTACAAGACATTTTTGCAAAGGTTTTTAGACTAAGTTCATGATAATTAAGTTCATGTAATCAAAATATTTAATGAACTCCCACTCAGATTAGACATCCCTCTAGTCATCTAAGTGATACATGATCCGAGTCAACTAGGCCGTGTCCGATCATCATGTGAGACAGACTAGTCATCATCGGTGAACATCTCCATGTTGATCGTATCTTCCATACGACTCATGTTCGACCTTTCGGTCTCTTGTGTTCCGAGGCCATGTCTGTACATGCTAGGCTCGTCAAGTTAACCTAAGTGTTTTGCATGTGTAAATCTATCTTACACCCGTTGTATGTGGATGTTGGAATCTATCACACCCGATCATCACGTGGTGCTTCGAAACAACGAACTTCCGCAACAGTGCATTGTTAGGGGGAACACTTTCTTGAAATTATTATGAGGGATCATCTTATTTACTACCGTCGTTCTAAGCAAATAAAATGCAAAAACATGATAAACATCACATGCAATCAAATAGTGACATGATATGGCCCATATCATATAGCTCCTTTGATCTCCTTCTTTGGGGCGTCATGATCATCTTCGTCGCCGGCATGACACCATGATCTCCATCATTGTGTCTCCATGAAGTTTCTCGCCAATTATTACTTCTACTACTATGGCTAACGGTTTAGCAATAAAGTAAAGTAATTACATGGCGTTTAATCATTGACACGCAGGTCATACAATAATTAAGACAACTCCTATGGCTCCTGCCGGTTTTCATACTCATCGACATGCAAGTCGTGATTCCTATTACAAGAACATGATCTCATACATCACATATGTATCATTCATCACAACTTTTGGCCATATCACATCACAAGGCATATGCTGCAAAAACAAGTTAGACGTCTTCTAATTGTTGTTGCATGTTTTTACGTGGCTGCAATAGGGTTCTAGCAAGAACGTTTCTTACCTACGTGAAATCCACAACGTGATATGCCAATTTCTATTTACCCTTCATAAGGACCCTTTTCATCAAATCCGATCCGACTAAAGTGGGAGAGACAAACACCCGCTAGCCACCTTATGCAACTAGTGCATGTCAGTCGGTGGAACCTGTCTCACGTAAGCGTACGTGTAAGGTCGGTCAGGGCCGCGTCATCCCACGATGCCGCCGAAACAAGATAAGACTAGTAGTGGAAAGAAAATTGACAACATCTACGCCCACAACAAATTTGTGTTCTACTCATGCAAAGAAACTACGCATAGACCTCGCTCATGATGCCACTGTTGGGGAACGTTGTAGAAAATAAAAAATTTCTACGATTCACCAAGATCAATCTATGGAGTCATCTAGCAATGAGAGAGAGGAGTGCATCTACATACCCTTGTAGATCGCGAGCGGAAGCATTCAAGAGAACGGGGTTGAGGGAGTCGTACTCGTCGTGATCCAAATCACCGGAGATCCTAGTGCCGAATGCACGGCACCTCCGCATTCAACACACGTACGATCGGGAAGACGTATCCTCCTTCTTGATCCAGCAAGGGGGAGGGAGAGGTTGATGGAGATCCAGCAGCACAACGGCGTGGTGGTGGAAGTAGCGGTGATCTCGGCAGGGCTTCGCCAAGCTCAGCGAGAGGGAGAGGTGGTGCAAAGGGAGAGGGAGGCGCCAGGAGCAGGGGTGCGCAGCCCTCCCTCCCCCCTCTTTATATAGGGGCCTTGGGGGGCGCCGCCCCCCTAGAGATTGGATCTCAAGGGGGGGCGGCCAAGGGGGTGGCTTGCCCCCCAAGCCAAGTGGGGCGCCCCCACCCCTAGGTTCCCAACCCTAGGCGCGGGGGGAGGCCCAAGGGGGGCACACCAGCCCACCAGGGGCTGGTTCCCTTCCCCACTTCAGCCCATGGGGCCCTCCGGGATAGGTGGCCCCACCCGGTGGACCCCCGGGGCCCTTCCGGTGGTCCCGGTACAATACCGGTGACCCCCGAAACTTTCCCGATGGCCGAAACTGGACTTCCTATATACAATTCTTTACCTCCGGACCATTCCGGAACTCCTCGTGACGTATGGGATCTCATCCGGGACTCCGAACAACTTTCGGGTTACCGCATACTAATATCTCTACAACCCTAGCGTCACTGAACCTTAAGTGTGTAGACTCTACGGGTTCGGGAGACATGCAGACATGACCGAGACGACTCTCCGGTCAATAACCAACAGCGGGATCTGGATACCCATGTTGGCTCCCACATGCTCCTCGATGATCTCATCGGATGAACCACGATGTCGAGGATTCAAGTAATCCCGTATATAATTCCCTTTGTCAATCGGTACGTTACTTGCCTGAGATTCGATCGCCGGTATCCCAATACCTCGTTCAATCTCGTCACCGGCAAGTCACTTTACTCGTACCGTAATGCATGATTCCATGACCAAACACTTGGTCACATTGATCTCATTATGATGATGCATTACCGAGTGGGCCCAGAGATACCTCTCCGTCATACGGAGTGACAAATCCTAGTCTCGATCCGTGTCAACCCAACAGATACTTTCGGGGATACCTGTAGTATACCTTTATAGTCACCCAGTTACGTTGTGACGTTTGGTACACCCAAAGCACTCCTATAGTATCCGGGAGTTACACGATCTCATGGTCTAAGGAAATGATACTTGACATTGGAAAAGCTCTAGCAAACGAACTACACGATCTTGTGCTATGCTTAGGATTGGGTCTTGTCCATCACATCATTCTCCTAATGATGTGATCCCATTATCAACGACATCCAATGTCCATAGTCAGGAAACCATGACTATCAGTTGATCAACGAGCTAGTCAACTAGAGGCTTACTAGAGACATGTTGTGGTCTATGTATTCACACATGTATTATGATTTCCGGATAACACAATTATAGCATGTATAATAGACAATTATCATCAACAAGGAAATATAATAATAATCCTTTTATTGTTGCCTCTAGGGCATATTTTTAAGAGGGTCTTCTTCTATTTTTTTCCTTTTGTTTTGTTTTGTTTTTCTTTTAAATTTTCATTTTTTTAACTCTATTAAAACATAAAATGAGCACCTGAATTTAGTTTGTTAAATATACCACTGCCACCTTGTTTTGGACAACTAAATAAAATTAGTTTCATATTTTATTAATTGGAAAAGGTTTTCAATAACATGTTTTGTTGCTGTTGTAATTATTTTGATGACCTTAAACACTTTATAACAATGTGGTTTCTTCACTACTGTTAATCATGATTTATTTGCTATAACTTGAACATTTTTGTTTTGATATTAGAAAACTTTCATTGTTTGACTTTATTTCAAATTTGAATTTTGGATTGATTTGAATCAACGTGGGACTTAGCAACAATACAAATGGTGACCTGACATCATTAGCAGGGGATTACTGTAGCTTAAATTTTAGGGCGTCACAATTCTCCTCTACGACAAGAAATCTCGTCCCGAGATTTAAGAGGGGGACTAAGGGGGAAAGGTCTCGTTACGAAATTCTAATGAATCTTCTCGGTCTTGGCCGCTCTTCTTGAAGAAGTTGATCCATTACATTGATGTTTTCATTACTGTGCTTCAAGTCACCATGATCAAGTCGTCATCCTTTCTTCAGGATCTCCGTCGTCCTACGAACGTGAGCAAGGGAAAAAACTCTGGAAGAACGCATCTCCACAAAGTTGGGCATCTGACAGTGAACTCAATGGGAAATACACAAGGTACCCCACGAGTTGTATTTCAGTGAATTCGCTGAGTGCAATATACGATGGTACCAAAGTTTCAAATGGGTAGGCAATCATTTGATGACTAGACAGAAGGTGGAATGGGGGTTTGAACAACAAGAATAACATGGTGTTTGATTCCAGGATGAATAATGGTATAGCATTTAGCTCGTGAATCACATATGAAGCCAGGTGCAAAGGATACATTAGAATCCGGGTTGTAAAGAAGAGTCAGGTTTCGATCCAGTGGACCTGTGGGTTATGGGCCCACCATGTGGGTTGAAGGTAGGAAGGGTGGTGACACCTTGCGCAGCCGTGACATGGAGGCATGTCAGAGAATAGCTTGTCAGCTATGCCGGCAAGAATGTCCGTACCAAGGACGTGGAACGAAGATAGCAATTTTTCTTGCTTGTTGAACGCGGCGAACCAATTGGCAAAGTTATCACCCATCGGTGGTTACCGGAATGTCATCAATAATAGTAACAGGGTCTTACAGACAGAGTGGTACAACAAGGTGCCTACCTAAGCAGGGAATTATCTCTGCTCAGTTAAGTCAGATTCAGGAAAGGTTAAACAAAAGAATGGAAAGAAAAAAACGCGATTATCATATTAAACAGAACAATGGAAAGGAAAATTGTGATTACACAAAATTATTAGGAGTATATCCTTCCCATGTACAAGCAAAACATGGCATACAGGGTAGGAGAGCAAGTACCCAACCATTCAGAAAAGAGGCAAGGATTAATCAAGATGTTACACATACAATGGTGTTTGGATAACTGACCAAGAAACATTTAGCATCGCGCCTCCAATGTTCTTGTTGATGAGCGGGGTATCATAGTCATGCTTCGAGGTAGCAATGATATGGTGTTTCAATCAAGGGACGGACTTTGGATACACAAATGATCCGTGAGGAGCAACTTATAAAAAAGTCTTACAATTTCCTCCAGGAAGAATGGTTACCCTTGCAAAAGAAATTATAATGATAGGCCCTCCAGCCAGGGGGTGCTAGGCATGACATCATATTACCGGGTCATCAAAGGACCAACATCATAACTCCTGGAGAGTTATCCCAACCATCATATCTGAATGAGATTCAGATCCGATTGGTGTCATGATACCTCAGACTCAGGATGTCCGAGAAGAAAAGGTGCCAGACAAATCGATGAAATGACATTGAAAGATTCTTGGGAAATGAACTATGGGAGCAGGTTCCCGAAACAATATTTCATCATTAAACCAAGGAGGGGATGAGGAGGTGGCTGATGGGCTCAGCGATAATTCATCGAGAATTCTAATCGGATGGATTTCCACAATAATGTGAACAAGAAGATGACACTTGTCAATTCAAATGATATAATGTTGTATGCTCGAGGAAAACATACACCATCAATCATTAGTTGAAAGGTGTGCCCGAAATATGGCCTTAGGTAGCAAGATCAGTGTTAGAGTGACAATTCAATAACCAACAGTCTAAGAACGAACATTCGATTGTTAACTTTTAAGCAATAGGGTTTCTAGAAGTACAGAACTCAAACAACATCGTTAGCATATTGGTATCCTGGTTAAAAACAACATGGGGACCAAGGAAGAATGGTGATGGTGAGAAGTATCATCATACTGAGAATTTCTAGGAGGTGGAGCTATCCCCACATTATTCTCAACAGAAAAGACAGTAATACTTCAAGGCAGAACACAACACTAGCTGGAGAGCAAGTTGTATTCATAATGTGGACAAGTTTGCGATGAAAGGAAGTCAAGGGTGTTGTCGATGATAATAGAAATCATCGAGGGCAAGGAGAGTATTTCTCATCATGAACACAGTTGGCATCTCGAAAGCAGTCAAAGTTTTGAAGGTGATCCGACACATTTGCCGGTAGGTTTCAAGAGGATGCAATCAAACACACGGCAACAAGCATGGGAAAGACGAAGTGGCAAGTTATAGGATCAATATATAAGATGCAAGATCGGAACCAAAGTTGCCTTTCAAGACAAGCAACATGATGTTGAAAGCTCGACGTAAGTCGTGCTCACACAGTGAATAATTCGGGCACCAGAGAAGGATGAGGTAGCACAGTCAAAGGTAGCAAGACCAGGATGCAGCCGATAGTCTAGGAATCACCAGATTGAGTTCAAAATTTCCTAGTAAAAATACTAGGGGAATTTGATTTGTAGTGCAGAATAATTTAATTAGTCGGTGTCCTCGGTTGACAACAACCCAGAACCCATAGAGTGATTACGACAAGGAAAGACATTACTTCAACAAAGTTAGTAAGATGTGGTGCAATGGCAAGACATCTTCGAGATACCAGGGGGTAATACTAGAAGGTGGAACATGATAGAAGTAGAACCGGGCCATTGACCTATGACAGTAGATACTTCAACCTTGCCAAAAATAGACGAGGCACTGGATTGAATTCCCATTAGATATATCAGATCAGGACAGCATGGTCGGAACCATAACTGTAAGGAATCAATTACAAGAATACCGAAAGAATCATACAGCTGGATAATCATTTGCAAGAAGCTTCCGAGACGGTCTACATCATTTCATGGGCATGAACACAAAGTTCAAGGTCGACTCCCACTTCTTTAATGCATAACATTTCATTCACCTCTCGCTTTGATAAAACTGTAGTGTTGGAATTTTATTTGGTAGAACACCGAAAGAGTATGAATTGTGAAAACTTTCGGGTTCTCACGGATTAGGGGAAGGCATAGGTTCAACCCACCGGGCATCTTAGTAACATACACCATAAGTTTCAAAAGTAAATACACAAGCTCGAAACCAGAGCATGGTTGGCCAAGCAGAGGATACAACTTACCAAAAATATTATGTATCAGGGGAAGAACTCACAAGGTGATTGGATATGAAGGACACTGTCGGATAAAATCCAACAATGGACTGGGCGATCCACAACGGAGCTGATGTGAGTATCGGTACTCACTCAGAGGAATAAAAGAATGCAGAGGCATCAGATTCAAGAATCACCTGATTAGTCTGATGCTTAAATAGAAGGAAATTATGGTTTCCAAAACGAACGATCATAAGCAGACGCTCTAATCAAGGATGGATAAGTTGAAAACACTTAGTTGGCAATCAATAAAGGTTTGAATTGCTAAGAACCAACTCCTGTCCGGAATGACGTCTGAGTCGGGAAGATAATTTTAAAAAGGATAACCTGTTATCGAGGACTACTAGTCATATGGAATTAACCATAAAGCCAGAAGGCAAAAATTTCAAGAATAATAGTCTGCAAAGGATTTTCAAAAGATCAAAAAGTATTCCGAAGAATTATGTGAGACACATGAACAATTGTGAAGAACGGATCCTCGATAAATGTGAGGAAAAACCCATAAGGGTTTTCATGCGAAATAAAACTGCAAGACAGTAAACTCATAGGATTCTCGGGACAACGGAGAATAGTTCGAGGCATCTTGTAACAACAAGAGCGACAAGAAATGATCATGAGAATGACAAGTGCATACAGATATACATAGGGATATATCGGTGATAGTGGATTGCAAAGGCGATGAGCACAAGGGTCTCGGGAAAATATTGAGGGATATCCTAAGAATCTTCTGACAAAGTAGGTGATCTTCCGGAATGAGGGCTCTCCGGGAGAAATGGTTACGAGAACCTAGTGTTAGAGTTAGCAAAATCATTTAACCCAAATAGAAGAGAGATCAGAGTCCCCAGAGTATAGACGAGGAGTAAAAGATCCTAATACCACCCAATGGTGACGTGGGCCCATAAGCCGCACAACCAAGTTACTAAAAACCTTTTTTTTGACTAGACTCAACTTTGGCAAAGGAGTTTGGAAAGGGGATTCCTACAGGCAGTCGGCTCTGATACCAACATGTGATGCCCTTGATTCAATCATACACTAATCATGCACGCAAATGTGTATGATCAAGATCAGGGACTCACGAGAAGATATCACAACACAACTCTAAAAATAAAATAAGTCATACAAGCTTCATATTACAAGCCAGGGGCCTCGAGGGCTCGAATACAAGAGCTCGATCATAGACGAGTCAGGGAAGCAACAATATCTGAGTATAGACATAAGTTAAACAAGTTTTCCTTAAGAAGGCTAGCACAAACTGGGATACAGATCGAAAGAGGCGCCGACCTCCTGCCTGGGATCCTCCTAAACTACTCCTGGTCGTCGTCAGCGGCCTACACGTAGTAGTAGGCACCCCCAGTGTAGTAGGAGTCGTCGTCGACGGTGGCGTTTGGATCCTGGGCTCCAACGTCTGGTTGCGGCAACCGAGAATAAGAGGAAAAAGAGGTGAAAGAGGGAGCAAAGCAACTGTGAGTACTCATCCAAAGTACTCGCAATCAAGGATCTATGCTACATATGCATGGGTATATGTGTAAAGAGGCAATATCGGTGGACTGAACTGCAGAGTGCCAGAATAAGAGGGGGATAGCTAGTCCTATCAAAGACTACGCTTCTAGCAGCCTCCATCTTGCAGCAGTAGAAGAGAGTAGATTGAAGTCCTCCAAGTAGCATCGCATAGCATAATCCTACCCGGCGATCCTCCCCTCGTCGCCCTGTGGGAAAGCGGTCACCGGGATGTCTCTGGAACTTGTCTGCGTGTGTTTTATTAAGTATCCAGTTCTAGTTGTCATAAGGTCAAGGTACAAGTCCGGGTCGTCCTTTTACCAAGGGACATGGCTATTCAAATAGATAAACTTCCCTGCAGGGGTGCACCACATTTCCCAACATGCTCGATCCCCTTTGGCCGGACACACTTTCCTGGGTCATGCCCGGCCACGAAAGATCAACATGTCGCAGCCCCACCTAGGCACAATAGATAGGTCAGCACGCCGGTCTAAATCCAAAGCGCGCAAGGGTCTGGGCCCATCGCCCATTGCACACCTGCATGTTGCATGGGCGGCCGAAAGCAGACCTAGCCTCCTTAATACAAGAGCAAGCTTACGGTCCAATCCGGCGCGCGCCGCTCAGTCGCTGATGTCACAAAGGCTTCGGCTGATACCACGACGCCGAGTGCCCATAACTGTTCCCGCGTAGTTGGTTAGTGGGTATAGGCCAGTGGCCAGACTTAGATCAAATACCAAGATCTCGTTAAGTGTGTTATTATGAAGTAACCGCGGACGCCGACCAGGGCCAGGCCCACCTGTCTCCTAGGTGGTCTCAACCTTCCCTATCGCTCCACCACAAAGTAACAGCCAGGGGCCGTCGGGAACCCAGGCCCACCTCTACCGGGATGGAGCCACCTGTCCTTTCAGCCCCCACATCGGAATCAACAGCGGGTACTCAACGAGCCGACCCGACTTTAGTCACCAACTATATAGTATGTATGAATGTAAGTATATACCCGTGATCACCTCCCGAGTGATCACGACCTGATAGTATAGCAAGGCAGACTGACAAGAATGTAGGGCCACTGATGATAAACTAGCATCCTATACTAAGTATTTAGGATTGTAGGTAAGGTATCAACAGATGTAGCAACAATGACAGGCTATGCAACAGAATAGGATTAATCAAAACAGTAACATTGTCGTTGAATTAACACGTCAGATGTCCTTAGTATCAGAACTTAGTTGCGAGACCAACGCATCTATGTGGTAGCTTGAGAGGGGTTGATCGGGACGAGAGATGCAACACACAAGAAAAGGATTTAGACAGCTTCGTGCCCCGGGAAACATCATCCGGTAATAGCCCTACATGTTGTTTGTGGCTAGGTCTCATTATGCTCATGGGAGTCGCCGTAAACCGGTTCTTCGTGTCTATCCCTAGAGATTGTTTCTTGTCGCTTCTCCCTCTTTGGGGAGCCCTGCCCCTCCTTATATAAGTTGAAGGGGCGGGTTACATGTAGAGTCCTATTAGGATTAGGACTAGTCTACCTTCTAATACAAACTGGATACAAGTTCGGGTCTTAACTCCTTGAAAGGTAAACATTCTTCACGCCTTTCCACTTAAACCGGCCCGTCATTAACATAAACCGGCCTTCTGGGCCTTGGGCCTTGTCATCCGTCTGTCCCGTCCGCCGGGTTACTAGTGAGTCATAATGTTCAGATAGGTTGCTTGTAAACCGTCTGGTCAGGGCGGGTCGCTAGTGAATCGCCAAGTGTAAACCGAATCTCAAGTAAACCACCAAGTCCGGCCGGGTCATATTTCTGGCCGGTTCATACCGCGGGGTATATCCCCGACATTAGACCCCAGTTTAATTTGGATTCATCCATGTTAAACTGATCCTGTAAAACAAACACAAGAACAAACTTGGCGGCTTGTGCTCCGGGTTAAAGATTCTTATAAACTGGCGCTTGATCATCCTTAAATCCTTGTCATTTCTTCCTTCTAGAAAATCCGAGTCAATAGACCAGCTTCATAATCAATTTGCTTGCAGAAGAAATATTGTAAATAAAGAATCCATTTGAATTGGCCTTCAATGCTCTGCTTTGACAAAAATATTGGGTTTCAAATATTCAACTGATATTCAGCCGGCTTGAAGATGTAGAACTTGCCGATCTATGATTTCCAAAATCTACGGGTTATAAAAAACTGATAATTTCGGGTCATGATTGTTTCCAACGCCGGTTCATGATTGTTGCTAACGCCGGTTCATGATTGTTGCAGACACCGGGTCATAATGATTGGTGATGCCGGATCATACTGAAAATCAGAAGATATTTCTCCCTTATATCCATATTACCTGTAGCCCCCAAGTCTTGAACAGAACAAAGTGATGATTTGAGACTTGTTTCCATTTAATTACTACCATTTTGAAGAAATCCATGTTGTTCATCTCAGTCACTAGTAAAAAACTGAATACTCCATATATGTAGCCCCCAAGTGTCGGGTTGTCATGCTTGCAGCAACCTGGGACTTGAAATTGCCTTATGCTCATAAAAACTTCAACCAGTGTAGCCCCCAAGGGCCGGGTCATTATGCAATAATGAGCAGGAACTTTGTAAATATAATCATGTAAACTTTGAACACTAACGTGTAGCCCCCAAGGGCTGTCTCAGTAAGATAATATTGAGCTGGGACTTGATATATACTTCAATGAAAATAACATCATATGATGTAACCCCCATCATGGGGCTTGAATCCACGTCCACTCGGGACTATTCCTTTAATTGTAGAATAAATCATATCCATTGATAATATGATAGCCATTGCACTAAAGCGACTTTGAAAACCTTGATCATAATACTGGTTATTGATAACCATAATAAAATCCAGCCATGTTGGCTATTTGAAGATTTGAATAATATAATCCAATGATTTATGAGCGCATGATTCCAATGGCGCAATCCAAATACATACTGGCGACTTATAGTCCAAAGCCAGGCCGGTTAATAAACATCGGATAATTTAGCATCATACTGGCGACTTATAGTCAAAAGCCAGGCCGGGTTAATAAACACCGGTGATTTATAATTATGCTTTATTCAACCTGTTTCTACATACAACAAGTTTAAAGTGTCCTGGCGGTTTACCAACGGACGAGTCATAATGCCCAACATATCACCCGGGTTTATAACCAAGGCTGCACTTAAGAATAATGAAATATGAAATATATCATACCTATGACATTGAATCACATCGTTGGTTTACCAACTTTTTGTTGTATGGGTGATAACCCAAATCTTGAGTACTGATAACTCCTCCCAAATTTTGCCGGTTTATAATAAAACCGTACCGGGTTGTAATAAACACCGGTTTATCCATATATAATACCGGCGACTTGTAGTCGAAACCAGACCGGGTCAATAAACGCTGGTCTATCCATGCACATATGATACATGCTATGATGATGTAATGATAATGCAACATATAATGATGTATATGTATGACCAAGAGGGTTTAGGCTATGGTTCAGATATGACCAGAGCCCCCAAGTAGTCATAATTGTGGCATTGTACCGATCAAGAGGTGTAGCTATGGTTCGGATATGACCGGAGCCCCCAAGTGATTTCCCTATTGGCCTTATGCCTATCAAGAGGTGTAGCTATGGTTCGGATACGGCCAAGCCCCCAAATGATTTCCCTGGTGCCCTTATGCCTATCAAGAGGTGTAACTATGGTTCGAACCCATAGCCCCAAGTGATTTCCCTAGTGGCCTTATGCCTATCAAGAGGTGTAGCTATGGTTCGGATACGACCAAGCCCCCAAATGATTTCCCTGGTGGCCTTTATGCCTATCAAGAGGTGTGACTATGGTTCGAACATAGCCCCCAAGTGATACTGTGAGTTGTGCTCAAGGGATACCCATGTTTGAGCTGTGCTGTGCAGCAGACTCTCTTTGGCCCCTTATGATAATATTGGCTTGATAGCCGGATTATCGAAGTAACCAGAGTTGTGCTCTTATGATAACATTGGCTTGATAGCCGTATTAATAGGGTAGTCACAGCTGTGATCAACCATATGATAAGCCAATAAGGCATGATACCCATGTTTGAACCGCGCATCATGGCAGCAAGTTCTCTTTGGTAACCTTTAATTTTTCTGAGAACTCGAACTTGCGAGAGATGAATTCTTTTTTTTTGAGCCGGAATTTTTAAACCGAATATTGAAAGCTTCAAAGTTTTGTGGTATATAAATTTCCTTGAACCGGATTGTAAACCGAATATTTTGAGAGCTTCAGTGAGACTGACTTCCCTTGAGCCGGATTTTAAGCCGGATATTCGAGAGCTTCAACGCTTCATGGGAGAAGGATTTCCTTGAACTGGAAATTCTTAAACCGGATTTGAGAGCTTCGGAGCTTTATGGGAGACATCTTTCCCTCCAACGTCCTGGGGTTCTTGACTTCACTGAAAACTGCGAACATTTGCTAAGTCATATCATTGTAACCCCCCAGTCTCAAGGTGACTCGAGGAGTTGGCTTGAGATTCTCCATATTGGACAGTGATATAAACCGGCATAAGTTGCATACATTGGTGTTGATAGCACGATGTAAATCCATAGAAGGTTGAGGTGACTGCGGCGGGTTATAAATGATCCCGTATGAGCCGTGTCAGCAACTCGGCCAATGGTTCCTTCCAACTGGTGACTTGAAGTTAACTAAACTATAGTGGCGACGACTTGTGCGCCTGCCCATTGAACCACCCAGTGCAGACGGCGGTTGATAGTATATGATAATTTGCCTCCATTTTGTTGAAAGGAAACCGGGCTACCCAAGCTGTGACTTGTTCATACTCAATAAACAGCTCATGCAGACAGGTGCGGCCCGATATGCTGATGTAGACCAGGCCGCGAGAGATGGACGACAAGGACAACTGCAACATCAGAGGCAGCTCAGACAGATGAGTCGATCGCGGCATTGTAAGCCGGTGCGGACGGGGAAGATCGGCATCGGTGTCGTAAACCGGCTCGGATGGATGAGTTAATCACGGGCGCGGTCCCGGCAAGCTGATGTAAACCGGGCCACAGGGACGGCGACTTGCTCACGTTCATTCACCGGGTGGTATGACACAGACGAAATGCCAGTGCAGAACGTTGCTAGCGCGTGCTCCATGCCCGTAATATACTACTCTAATGCAAGCAGTAGACAGAAGAATAGGCGATATCTGGTGATCAAGGGGGAGGGGGGCTTGCCTGGTTGCTCTGGCAAGAAGGAGGGGTCGTCGGTAATATAGTCGTACTTGGCAGCAGCAGCATCGGTCTCATAGTCTACCGAAGAGAAGAGGAGGAAGAAACAATAAATAAAATGCAAACATAAGCATGATGATGCATGACATGATAACGAGTGGTGTTAGGTGTGCCCTAACGCGGCATTAGGTGGTACCAGCGAAGGGGGGAAACATCCGGGAAAGTATCCCCGGTGTTTCGAGTTTTCGGACAAATGAACCGGAGGTGAAATGTTGCAGGTTCACTATGCTAGGGACGCGTGGTGGACAAACGGGCTGCGTATCCGGATTCGTCTCGTCGTTCTCGGCAACTTTCATGTACAAAGTATTTTCATGTGAGTTATGAATTATTTTATATTAATTTTCAAAGTTTTACTCATTTTCTAGAATTAACAGATTATTATAATTTGAAATTGCATTTATGACATCAGCATGACATCAGCAGTCAACTCTAACCGTTGACTGGTCAAGTTGACACGTGGGTCCCACTATCATTGACAAACTAACTAACTAACTAACAGATTTAACTAAATTAATTAGTTAATTAGATTAACTAACGCAGGTTAATTGGTTTAATTAATTG
This sequence comes from Triticum dicoccoides, assembly GCF_002162155.2. NCBI lineage: Eukaryota > Viridiplantae > Streptophyta > Magnoliopsida > Poales > Poaceae > Triticum > Triticum dicoccoides. Next base: position 581,855,557 of record NC_041385.1, read on the forward strand.
TCCTAATTAATTAATTAATTAATTACATCTTTATTATGATATATTTTTAATTTTTAATTATTATTATTTTTAAATATTATTATTATTATTAAATCATTCTGCGGGTGGGCCCGAATGGGAGTGGCCTATGAGGCCTAACTGGCAGTGGGCGCTAGCGGTTACGGGTTGCGGGCGCTAGCGGCGCCCGACCAGGCGAGGGCTGAGCGACACAGATAGGCGTCGGCGTCAGGCGACGAACGGGGCCGTGGCGAGGTCGGCCAGGAACGGCACCGGCGAGGCCAGCCGAGTGGCGGACTGCCGCAGAGGACGGCGGGGGGCGCGCGAGAGGGCGGTGGAGGCGGCTGCGGCCAAAGACGGCACATCAGCGGCATAGTAGTGAGCGCGGGTCGTCCGGCGGGGTGCAGGAGGAAGGCAGCAGCAGTGGGAGAGTGGGGTCGGCGGAAGGGGCGGAGGAACGCCGGGAGCTGCGGCGGGCGGCGCAGCTCACGAGCGGCCAAGCGGTGAAGGCCGGCAGGGCGCGCACCACGAGCAGGGGCGCAGCACGGGCGGGCGAGTAGGGCACAGCAGCAGTGGGCACGACGAGGGGCAAGGCAGGGCTTGGCCGACGCGGGCGCGCGGCCAGGCGGCGCGTGGGTGAAGGCCACGGCGGGACGACGCGAGCAGAAGCGGCAAAGGGAGGCAGGGCCGCGGGGAGGAGGCCACGGCGTGAGCGCGTGCGCGCGAGGAGGAGAGGAGGAGGGGGAGCTCACGGGGGCCATAGGGATAGGGCAGTGTGCTCGGGGAGG
>NC_041385.1:581856484-581864515 GCF_002162155.2 Triticum dicoccoides
CGGCGGCGGCGAGCGCCCCCAATCCCGATCTGGATCGGGGAGGGAGGCAGAGGGGGAGGGAGTGGGTGCGAGTGGGGTGGGGGTTAGGGTTTCTGGGGAGTGGGGGTTAAGGCGGCAGGGTGGGCCGACCGGCTATGGCCTGGTGGTCAGCTGGGCCACTTGATCCGGGGTGGGGGGGGGGTCATCTTCTATTTATTTTTCCTTTTGTTTTGTTTTGTTTTTCTTTTAATTTTTTCTTTTATTTTAACTATATTAAAACATAAATTGAGCACGTGAATTTAGTTTGTTAAACATACCACTGCCACCTTGTTTTGGACAACTAAATAAAATTAGTTTCATATTTTATTAATTGAAAAAGGTTTTCAATAACATGTTTTGCTGTTGTTGTAATTATTTTGATGACCTTAAACACTTTATAACAATGTGGTTTCTTCACTACTGTTAATCGTGATTTATTTGCTACAACTTGAACATTTTTGTTTTGATATTAGAAAACTTTCATTGTTTGACTTTATTTCAAATTTGAATTTTGGAATGATTTGAATCAACGTGGGACTTAGCAACAATACAAATGGTGACCTGGCATCATTAGCAGGGGATTACTGTAGCTTAAATTTCCGGGCGTCACAGGGGCCAACATAGCCGGCGACGAGAATCACCGGAGGGATTCAGCATGTGCGACCTCGACGGTGACGGGGGATAGCGGGGAGTCATCCATGGCGGCGAAGAACTGTCGGGGAAGAAGCACTAGAGCAGACTGTGGCAGAGGGGTGGGGAGCGGGAACAGCCGCGCGGAAATGTCTCTCCCGCCAAATCTCGCTGTGGATAGGGGCCGAGCTCGGGTCAGCCTCCTGCCATGTGAATCTAAAGGTTGGGGGAGATCTTTTGCCACGCCCCGCAAAAACAATTACGAGTCGGACGCGTTTGCGGTGTCTGGTCTAGCAGGATTTTCTGCGCCGACCCGTATTTTGGCGGTTATTATGCGGGTCGTGGCTATATGCGGGGTCTGCTAGAGATGTTCTTACTCTAGATCTTGTATCCTGGATGATTTTTTCAAACCATGCAGGAAAACACTTCCTGGAGCGTTTTCCCAGCGAACGGTCAAATTGCCATGCAATTTCAAGTAAAGTTGCCAGGCTCAACCATATGATTTGATCTACACTAACCAATAAGGCAGTGACAGCTCTCTCGCCCTTTTTTTGATGGAGCAGTATTAGCTACTCAGCCAGATACCAGTACCAGCAAGCAATGGGTAGGTGGTTTGTGGGTGCAGATTATAGAGCAGTTTTGTTAAACTAGAACTGAATATGTCAAAATATACCAATCATAGCTCTCCCTGAAAATACCGTTTTATGATAACAATGACACATAGTAATATCTTGAGATCAAGCAATTCAGAGGTACCTGGGATCGCTTCAAAAGTGTTGTCCGATACCCAAGCCTCTATTTCTAACCAAGTTTAGGCTTTCACAATTCACCACTTGGTTGACAGCAACGTGAGGGTAAGTAAGGCACGGCCACGCGTATTTTTTTGGGCTCCCGGTGTGTAAAATTCCTTGGTGACTGTAGGTCTTTGTTGGAAATTTTCTTAACGTGGTTTGCGTGATTGTGTGTGCCTATAGCAGTTTTCGTTGTGTGTGGGCCATGCTGATGGTTGACTAGATTGTGTCTCCTTCCTTTCTTGGATGCGTGTACGCATGAGCCGTTGTGTGGTAGTAACCGTTTCCGAATTGCTCTCCTCCCGCTACTTTCTTCTCTAGATGCGCCCACCGCCCTGCCGCCTCATGGCGCTCTCTGGGCTCCTGTAAAATTATACACCGCTTTATGTACCTATAAAAGGCACCCACCGTAGTAGTGTGGGCCGGCCGTGACTTTGGAGGCCATGGTGGCGGACCGTCTCGGCATGGTGTTGCAGCGCGAGCGACGGAGCGCGGCTATGATGCCGCGACAGGGAAGCCGCCGGAGTATAGCTGCTGCTGATGCCATCACTGTCGTTCCATTAGGATCATCCTAAAGCCCCTCGCGTCCGTGGATCGCTCTGCTGCACCAGCCCTACCACGGGACGCCGTGATTGTCTGTGCGCTCCTCCACCGCTTGATCCAGGCGTACCGACACAGAGCCACCTCGGCCGTATCCTGCTCCTTCCGACCATGGCATCACCGAGGCGCCAACTGGCGTCCTCCAGTGCGATGTACATGGCCTGCGACAGGTCCGGGGTTGTCAGGTGCAACGCGTAGCCAGCCACACACAGGTTGCCCCGGTTGATGCCGGCGCTTGATCGTGCCTACTTTTGCGATGCCTCGCAGGAGCTGCAGCTACGGCTCGGCGCGTGAACAATCATGCCGCCACCACTCCGGACGCGGCGACCAAAGGTCCACCTCTCGCAAGGCCCGCACATGGTATGTCTCCGTGATTACCTTGCATCGTTTCTCCATTGAATACAGTGCGAGTCAGACACCGTTCAAGCGTGCAGCCTGGTGCGGCTCGAAGGCGTGGCGGATGCGGTGGACCAGTCGCGTTCCACCCGTGGTTCACGCACGCCGTCCATGTGGAGGCAAAGCCGGTGGCATGGCGTCCCGTCCTGGTGGGCCCTTGCGCCGGTGACCTTGACTCGCCGACGCTTCGAGCTCGCGACCTTTCGGTGGCCTAGCGAATACTCAATTCTCTATGCGGGAGGACTGCCGCGGCTACTGGTTCTTCCCACATCCTAGATGGGCGATTTGGTCCTCGCACCGGCGGCGGCCGGAGCCCCGGAGAGACACGGCCTTGGAGCCCCACGCCATGAAGCGACTAAAGTGTTTCTGGATCGTGAGCGCTGCGAGCTCCCTCTCGGACGGCCGGCGTGCAAGACGCGGCGGCCAGGGCGGGTCCTCTTGGTGTGCCTTCGTGTGGTGGTGTGCTGCAAGCGAGGGTTAGCCTGCTGGCTGTGGCGCTGGTGCTTAGAGGAAGCTATAACACAAGGTGGGGGAGTGGGGCCATGCGGCGGAGGAGCGAATGTCGGGTAGGTCCGGCTGAAGTTGCGGCGGCAAAGCCGCAGGCGCTTGGGAATATGTGCACTCCTTAGCCGTCTTCTTTATCTCGCCGGCCCAGGCCCGTGCCCGTGTCTGGGTGACTTCGCTACATGTGACAAGCCGTCGGATGGTGCGCATCCACGTTGCCCCTCTCTAGCTCACCGGCAAGGCGTCGCCCTATCTGGTCGTCGAAGTCCGGGCGGCACAGCATCAGCAAGCCCTCGCACACGTTCTCCGTCGTCGAGTTCCTCCCGTCTTGCATGCAGAACTCGGCCACGGCCGTAGTGCCGGAACACCTTCTCCTGTGGCGCCCACTCAACCACGATGCCGTGCCCGCGCGTCACCACCTCGAACCCGGCTGGTTGCCGCATTAGCCCGTCGACCAGGGCCGCCGGCTGGAACCAAGGATACAGAGGAAGGACATGCCTCTGCCAGCGATGCCGACGGCGTCTTCACCGGGTCCTGCATTGGCATGCACGTCAGGCTGCTGAATCTCACGTACAACACACCACCGATGCCGGCCGCGTGTCCAGTCACTTCAGCAGCTCCGGTCATGCCGCAGCAGGCTGCTCTCAGCGGCAGCCGCGGGGGAGAACAAGTGGAGCGGCCTGATGTTGAACACTACCATGGGGAGGTTACGCAGGAGGTTACTAGCTCCCGCCGCTCCAGCGCGTCGAACGTGTTAAAGAATAGAGATGATGCTGGTGGATGGTTTCACGGCCGCGAGGCCCGCGACGATGGGCTAGCTCCAGCAGCTTGCACGTCGGGTCGAGGTGCCGGCCGAGCTGCATCAGGTCGCGCACTCGGTACGACGGCAGCGCGCTCAAATCCGTCTGGGATGATGGAGCCTAAATTGTGATGCAGCCTAAATTGTCTTAGGCTACACGATGAAACCAGTCTCGGCCAGATTTGATGCATGCATGCAATGCTTGGGTGTATGTGAATTTGCATGGGCTATGTCACATTCCTTTTGCATGGTTGTACATTTATGAACTGCAGGAATGGACCATGTGAGCACTGGTTACCATGGCTGTTTTTCTTTCTCAGTTTGCATGCGGACATGCGGTTGTTGTTGGTCGCGATATGGGCCATTTAATTAGGAGTTTATCTTGGCCGTTTGCATGCGGTGGTCGTGCTGGTTGAGATAAGCATATGCATTGTTAGACTGTATATCTCATTGAGCATACCTCATTGGCGTGCTGCGATGGAACAGAAGTTTCAGGCTCTTCTTCAGAATAACACTTGGCATCTTGTTCCCCCGACATCTGGTGTTAATATCATTGATTTCAAGTGGGTTTTTAAAGTCAAGAGACATGCTGATGGTTCTATTGAGCGTTACAAAGCACGGCTTGTTGCTAAGGGTTTCAAACAGATGTATGGTCTTGACTATGAAGACACATTCAGTCCGGTTATCAAGCCTACTACCATTCGTTTATTGCTGTCTTTGGCTGTTATCTGAGGATGGTCTCTTCGTCAGCTTGATGTGCAGAATGCTTTTCTGCACGGTGTTCTGGAGGAAGAAGTTTATATGCGTCAGCCATCGGGATTTGTGGATCCTGCACGTCGTCATCATCTTTGTCGTCTTGTTAAGGCGCTATATGGACTTAAACAGGCTCCCCATGTGTGGCATGCACGCCTCGGCTCTGTTCTTTGGGCTCTTGGTTTTCTTCCCTCCACTGCTGACACGTCCTTGTTCCTTCTTCAGCGTCCTGAGGTCACGATGTATCTCCTGGTTTATGTTGATGATATCATCCTCATTAGTTTCTCTGCTGCTGCTGCGGATCGTCTTGTGGCTGCTTTGAGTGGGGATTTTGCTGTCAAGGACTTAGGTGCTCTGCATTTTTTCCTTGGTCTGGAGGTCTCACGGTCTTCTGCTTGGTTGACTCTCACTCAGAAGAAGTATTCTCTGGATCTATTGCGTCGTGCTGGCATGCTGAAGTGTAAACATGCGATCACTCCAATTTCTGCTACTGATCGGTTGTCTGCCATGGATGGAGATCTTCTTTCATCTGATGATGCTACTGAGTATCACAGTCTTGTTGGTGGTCTGCAGTATCTTACTATCACCAGACCAGATGTCTCTTATGCAGTCAATCGTGTCTGTCAGTATCTTCATGCGCCCAGGACGTCTCATTGGTCAGCTGTGAAACGCATTCTGCGTTATATCTGTTCCACTGCCTCATATGGTTTACTTCTCCAGCCTGCACCATCTTATGAGATCTCGACCTTTTCAGATGCAGATTGGGCTAGGTGTCCTGATGACAGGCGATCCACAGGGGGATATGCAATGTTTCTTGGTCCTAATTTGATCGCCTGGAATGCTCGTAAGCAAGCTAAGGTGTCTCGCAGCAGTACTGAAGCTGAGTACAAAGCAGTTGCTGATGCGACTGCTGAGATCATATGGGTTCAGTCCTTGTTGGGAGAATTGAGAGTCCCTCCTACTCGTTCTCCAGTGCTTTGGTGTGACAACATTGGTGCTACCTATCTCTCATCTAATCCGGTGTTTCATGCTCGGACAAAACACATTGAGGTACACTATCACTTTGTTCGAGAACCTGTATCACAGAAGCTCCTCAGTATCAAGTTTATCTCATCAAAAGATCAACTTGCTGACATCTTCACGAAGCCTCTTCCACAACCACAGTTTGGCCATAGGCGCAATCTTAACTTACTTTGTACTTCAGGCCATAGTTAAGATTGAGGAACGGTGTTAGACTGTATATCTATACGTGGACTCTTGTACACATCTGTGATTGTATTGTACCCCTTGGTACTACTATATAATGAGATAGACACACCCCGTTTAGGGTGTCGAGCAGTTTCCCAAACTCTATGTTTTACATGCATGTCACCGCTTTGGAGATTTGTTTTTCAAATATGACTTGTGATTGTATACATAGGTGGTTGCTGATATCTTCTTGTTGGTGTGTGTTCTCTCACAGAAACATTAACACGTCATGGAGCTAACCAGATTTAGTTCAAAGGTTTCACACCGGCTGTTGCTGTTGGTCGCCCAAGTTCTCCATCATGTTACACACACAACTACTTGGTTACACTTTTAGTTAGTTTAATTCCCTCATACTCCCTCCGTCCGAAAATACTTGTCATCATGATAGCATACCCTTTGTCTTATAGAATGATATGGCCAGAATAAATGAAACTTATTAGATGGGTGCGGCAAAAAAGAATAAATGAAACTTCTTAGAGATGTATCAACGTGTATTTCCCTTGTTTAGCAACATGCATGATGCCAATAATATGCCTCTTTCCATTTATCTTCCTACATACAGGGTTCCAATAACATAGCAATGAAATGCAAGAACTATATCTACATGCAATATTTGGCTGGTGGAGGCTCTAAGTTTATGATTTTGCATAAAGCTAGTTTTTCCCTACAACAAAGGAATAAATTTATTTAAACTACTCCCAAGTTGTGCCAATATTTGAGAAGGTTCCTCCAACTCAAATCCCAATTAAACAAGTATCATCATTAAACCAATTCAATTAATTTAAGAGTGACGAGATCAAAAATAATATCCAATTCTAGATATTCAAGATGTCCATAACCGGGGACACGACTAACCATGATTAGTTTATACACTCTGCAGAGGTTGTGCACTTTTCCCAACAAGACTCGACCGCATCCTTGATCGGAAGATCGAGACATGGTCTTTTTGAAGCATTAACTCTCTACTCCGGGCAGACCGGTACACCTACATTCCCACTACATCTGCTAGTCCACCTCTTCGAGAGCTCATACAGCTTACTTAACTATGCCAGATCCCAAATGGCTTGTGGCTTCCAGAGGATGTTTCTAGTCATGAAATATCATATGATCCCTTTGAGCTTGGGTGGCGAAACGAGGAAAAATCACACGGGTACTCCAGGATTTCCCTTAATGGACAAACACTGGATTCTTCAGGTGCCCCAACCAATCCACCCAGATGTGTATTAAAGTTGCCACCTTAATGTTATCCATGATTAATAACTCTCATAACTTCCATGTGAATCACGATCCAATCCCCGTCTACGAGCATGGCTAAGCAATAATAAAGTATGACGTATATTCCCGGGGTGTTCAAAAGGTATTAGGTTCCTACCTCAATTACTACAACCAAACCACATGCTCCTAATCCTACTCATGCAAATATTTGAGGGGAAATACTAATGCATAGTACAAACTGGGTATAGAAGAGTATGATCAAAGTGTAACTTGCCGTGCTGAAGATATGCAAACTCTAGAGATTCGTAGTAACAGGCTTCGCACTCCGGGTAATCTAGTATAGACAAACAGTAGCATATATAAGCAATCACTCAAACGAAAAAGAGAGAAAATCGAGAAAAGATCCAAATCAAACACAAAACAAGCAAACATCTAAACTAAACAAAAAACAACACCTAACAGCATTATTTAATGTTTATTAGATATTAACAGTAGATACATATGATTAGCTACGGTTTGCAAAAAGAAACGACTCAAACGGAGTTACGAAACTCAAGATACAAACGAAACAAGATCGTTTACTAATCTGAACTAAACCCAAATTTTAAATTTTCAAAATCATGTTCAAGTTGGTTAACTGGGAAGAAGAGATCGTTACGAAGATTTAGGCGCCGGTTTCATCTAATTTGGAGCAACTGGAAAAAAGTTACGCAAGTTTTAAGATCAGGGGCTTAATCGCGAGAAAACTATTTGCGGTTAAGTCCCTGGCCGAAAATAAAACTAAAAAGAAAAATCTACCAAGGGAACGTTCGTTAATAGAACTAAATGAACGACAACTGTTCCTAACCGATCTAAACGAATGAATGTTTGTTAAACAAACTAACCTAATAATAAACCGATATAACTTAATAAACCAACTAAACTGCGATAAACCAGAAAAAATCGAAAGAACCGACCGGTTCTTACCGGTCAACGGCGGCGAAATCGGATCGGTGGGATCCGGCGGCGGCGGCTCGGCTCCGGCGGTGGCGGGGCGATGCGAGGCGAGTCGCGGCGCGGGCGGCGGCGGCAGATTAC
>NC_041385.1:581865192-581871211 GCF_002162155.2 Triticum dicoccoides
GGCACGGGCTACGGTGGCGGTGGGGCTGCGGGCGGCGGCGGGGCATGATGAGGAGGAGAGGCAGGGCGGCGGCAGGTTACAAAGGGGTCGGGGAGGCCCTCGGCTTGCACAAGGGGGCGCGGCAGGCCGACCCGGACTCCTCGCCGGAGTCCGGCATCCGCAAGGGAGAGGAAGGCGGAGGCTACTCGGATGGGCCGGCTATGTTTCAGCCCAGTCGGTCCGGAACTTTTTTTAAAAAAAAATCGCCGCAGAGAAAAATCCTAATAAAATATAAAAAAACCTCAAAATTCTAGAAACAATTTTCATCGTCCAAACCTTATATTTAGGACAAGGTGAACATTTTTCTGGACTAAGATGCAATTTTCAAAAATGCAAGTTTTCTCTAATTTAAATAAAATAGCAAATAAAACAGAAATAAAATAATAATTTGATTTTAAAATTTCTTCTTGAATATTTCTCTTCTGTTGAAGAAGTCATATTTTCTTCTCTCTTTTATATTCTTTGTTTGAAATAATTGGAGAGAAGACTATTAAAATCAAATTGGTCCTCTTTTCTAATTTGAATTAAATTCAAATATGAAAATTTTGTGAAACCTCCAACTCTCTCCTTGGGTCCTTGAGTTGCTTAAGATTTCTAGGATCACAACCAAAATGCAAATAAAATATGATATGCATATGATGATCTATGTATAACATCCAAATTAAAAAATTAGGATGTTACAAACCAACCCCCCTTAAGATGAATCTTGCCCTCGAGATTTGGGTTGGTCAGCAAAAAGGTTTGGCTGGTCCTTGCGAAGAGCTTCTTCTTGCTCCCAGGTGGCTTCCTCCTCGGTATGTTGGCTCCACTGAACTTTGCAAAACTTGATAACCTTGCTGCGAGTAACTCGACTGGAAACTCGAGAATCTTGACTGGATTCTCTTCATAGGTCAAATCACTATCCAACTGTATTGCTTCTGGTGGCATGTATCTCTCAGAGGAATGTCGACCATCTCAGCGTGGCACTTCTTCAACTGGGAAACGTGGAACACATCATGAACTTCTGACAATCCTTCGGGCAATTCCAACTTATACGCAACTTCACCCATGCATTCCAAAACTCTGTAGGGTCCCACAAAACATGGTGCTAGCTTTCCCTTGACTCCAAAGCGTTTAACTCCTCGAAGTGGGGACACACAAAGATATGCTCTGTCTCCGACTTCATAGGCTACCTCCTTGCGTTTACTATCCGCATAACTCTTCTGCCTGGACTGGGCTACTTTGAATCTGTCTCGAATCAACTTAACCTTATCCTCATAGTCTCTGACTAAGTCTGGTCCGAACAACTATCGATCTCCAACTTCATCCCATTATAATGGTATCTTGCACCTCCTTTCGTACAAAGCTTCGAAAGGGGCCATCTTCAAACTGGCTTGATAACTGTTGTTATAGGAAAACTCTGCATAGGGAAAATTGTCATCCCAATTAGGTCCATAATCTAGCGCACAAGCTCTCAACATGTCCTCCAAAATCCGATTGACACTCTCGGTCTGTCCATCTGTCTGTGGATGAAAGGCTGTACGAAACTCTAGCCTGGTACCCAGAGTTTTGTGCAACTGATTCCAAAACTTTGAAGTAAACTGGGTTCCTCTATCTGATATAATGATCCTCGGAACTCCATCCAGACATACGATCATGGTCATGTATATCTTTGCCAACTTAGCACTCGTATAAGTTGTCTTCACAGGGATGAAATGCGCTACTTTCGTCAAGCGATCAACTACAACCCAGATAGAGTCATAGCCTGAAAGAGTCCTGGGTAATCCAGTGATAAAATCCATGCCAAGTTTATCCCACTTCCATTCGGGTATCGGGAACGGTTGTAGCAATCCTGCTGCCTTCTGATGCTCTACCTTAACTCTCTGACATACATCACATACTACTACATACTCAGCAATATCCTTCTTTATTCCTGTCCACCATAAACTTTCCTTCAAATCCAGATACATCTTGGTGTTTCCTGGGTGAATCGAGTAAGGCGAATCATGAGTCTTGTGAAGAATCAACTTCCTGATCTCAGGGTCATTAGGCACATAGATACTATCCTCAAACCATAAAGTGTCATGCTCATCCTCACGAAATCCTTTAGCCTTTCCTTTACTCATCCTTTCCTTTATCTCAGCAATCTCCTTGTCCGTCTTCTGGGCTTCTCTGATCTTACCCAACAATGTGGACTGAATTTCCAATGCCACAAGGGTCCGGAAGGGGGACGTCCTCTATATAAAACCACTCTGAAGGCCAGTCTTCAGATGTCTTCTTCGGAGTACCGGACAAGTATCCGATCTCGGCAATGCGCCATATTTTGGCTCCTCCCACTTGATATATTGACCCCTCCTGAGTACGGGGTACGAGTCAAAATAGCCTCTTCCATAGCTCGAAATGAGCTTCGCAGCCCAGAAACAGCTCGCAGAAGGCGACGTAGCTGGCGATGTGCAAGATGGAAGCAGGGGTGAAGTGAAGCAGCTGGAGGCCATAGAACTCCAGGAGCCTATGGAGGAATGGATGGATTGGAAATCCGAGTCCCCTCAGCAGAAAAGGGAACAGGCATACCCGCTCCCCCTTGGATGGATTGGGAAAACTCTCCGCTTGCTTCCCGCCATTATAGGTGGCAAGTCCGGCTCGGACGGGGACCATGTATGCGGGCGGGAGGAACCCCTGGGTCTACAACTCTACTAATCGGCTATGGGGAACAGAAACTTCTCCCAGTCACCTGGCTTAGTGCTACGAGAGTGAGAGGAGGAGCCGCGGCGACCGGCCATGATGGAATGGTTTCCTCCGGGTGCGCTCTGGTGGATGCTCGTGGGGGAAGGATGGTGTGATTTGGATCTGAGGATCCCCGTCTCTTTAAATAGTCGACTTACTTACAGGGTCAGGGTGGCAAATGTAAAAATGCCCCGACTTCTCGCATTTGCTCGACACGTGGAGATGGCCATTATAGCAGCACAGAAGCCGAGAAGTGCAATATTGATGGGAAGCCGGACACTGCTTGTTACAACAGGTACTCTGGAGAATTTGGAGAAAAACCCGCCTTGCAATGCCAAAGAAAATCTGCGTGCCGGACTCATCGTCATTGAAGACTGGTTCAGGGGCTGCTGAGGGAGTCCTGTATTAGGGGGTATCCGGACAGCCGGACTATATACTTTGGCCGGACTGTTGGACTATGAAGATAAAAGATTGAAGACTTCGTCCCGTGTCCGGATGGGACTCTCCTTTGCGTGGAAGGCAAGCTTGGCGATTCGGATACGTAGATCTCCTTCTCTGTAACCGACTCTGTGTAACCCTATCCCCCTCCGGTGTCTATATAAACCGGAGGGTTTTAGTCCGTAGGACAACACAATCATCATCATAGGCTAGCTTCTAGGGTTTAGCCTCTACGATCTCGTGGTAGATCAACTCTTGTAATACTCATATCATCAAGATCAATCAAGCAGAAGTAGGGTATTACCTCCATAGAGAGGGCCCGAACCTGGGTAAACATCGTGTCCCCAGCCTCCTGTTACCATTAGCCTTAGACGCACAGTTTGGGACCCCCTACCCGAGATCCGCCGATTTTGACACCGACACTTCCTCCATTGTTTAATCACCGTAGCCTGCTTCCTCTCTTTCCAGACCTTCTTCGAGGTCGTTGAGAAATGACAAGACATCACCTCCGTCGCAGATTATGTCCCCCAATATCTGTTTTTTTCGAAGTCTCTTTGTTGATCCATTGTTTCTGCAAATATTACAAAATGGCAATTAATATACAAACATGAGAGATGGATATATTAATAGTGGCAAACATAGACCCCTCGGCGATCCTCGACCCTCGACCCCTCGACGACCCTCGACCCTCATCCCCTCGGCGACCCTTGACCCCCTACCCTATCTATTTCTAATCCTCGACCGCTCGGATTCTCTTAACCTTTAAGGGATTTAACAAGATGGCACCATTTTGGATGTGCAGAAAAAATGGTCCCTATTTTTTCCTAATCTCATCTACCCTTCTATATGTCACGTTGTCTAGTAGTGTCAAAGGATTCAATACTTTGATACAAGAGAACGTGCACATATAGAATGGTAGATGAAATCAAGAAAAAATAGGGATCAACTTAATTATGCACATCCATAATGGGGGAATTCTTGATAAATCTCTTATAAGGGGGGAGGGGGGGGCAAGTGACAAAAATCAAGGAAGAAATGTTTATGTATGCTCAATGTGTTTCTTTTGTTGTGGGCAGGGTTGTTTCATCTTCATGACTATGCAAAACACAGCCAAGGATAAATTATAAACCAACAATGTACCCAAATTTAGAGTAAATCAATGCCTTCCCGTAATAACTCTAATTTAGTCCTTACTTCAAACAAATGAGCAAAGGTAATCAGTAAAACCAAATGGCAGCATAAATTTGTTCTTTCTGAATAAAAGAACTGATGAGCGATGGAGATCTAACCACGGAAATTCTTGTCAGTCCAATCCAAATGAATCTTGAAATGGAGGCGCATGTTTAAGTGCTCAGCAGCCCAGCCGCATGCCGCCATTGCCCAATTACTCTAGATCTAGGCGCAACAAATCGTGCGAGGAGAAGGGAAACGAACAGAGCAACAATGCTTCCTTACGACTTGTAAAGATGCGAAGCAGTTGTCCCACCAATCATCACATTCACCTCATCTTCCATGATTCTCATGTTTTTTTATCCCGATCACAACTGAATACCATACCACCATCATGAAGAACTCCAAGCGAAATTAGATTCCTTCTTAGCCCCCACACATGCCTAACTCCCCGAAGCATCCGCTCAATGATGACCCACAAGTGTAAGGGATCTATCGTAGTCCTTTCGATAAGTAACAGTGTCGAACCCAACGAGGAGCAGAAGGAAATGATAAGCGGTTTTCAGTAAGGTTTTCTCTGCAAGCACTGAAATAGTAGGTGATAGATAGTTTTGCGATAAGATAAATAGTAATGAGCAAAAGGTAAATAAAGTGCAGCAAGGTGGACCAATCCTTTATGTAGCAAAGGATAAGCCTGGACAAATTCTAATAATGAAGAAGGAGCTCCCAAGGACACATTGGGAATTATCGTCAAGCTAGTTTTCATCACATTCGTAAGATTCGCGTTCGGTAGTTTGATAATTTGATATGTGGGTGGACCGGCACTTGGGTACTGCCCTAACTTGGACAAGCATCCCACTTATGATTAACCCCTATTGCAAGCATCCGCAACTACAAAAGGGAGTATTAAGGTAAACCTAACCACAACATTAAACATATGGGTCCATATCAACCCCTAACGAAGCAATGCATAAACTAGGGTTTAAGCTTCTGTCACTCTAGCAACACATCATCTACTTATTACTTCCCTATGCCTTCCTCTAAGCCCAAATAATGGTGAAGTGTCATGTAATCGACATTCACATAACACCACTAGAGGAAAGACAATATACATCTCATCAAAATATCAAACGAATACCAAATTCACATGACTACTAATAGCAAGACTTCACCCTTGTCCTCAGGAACAAACGTAACTACTCATAAAGCATATTCATGTTCATAATCAGAGGAGTAATAATATGCATAAAGTATCTGAATATATGATCTTCCACCAAGTAAACCAATTAGCATCAACTACAAGGAGTAATCAACACTACTAGCAACCCACAGGTACCAATTTGTGGTTTTGATACAAGATTGGATACAAGAGATGAACTAGGGTTTTGAGAGGAGATGGTTCTAGTGAAGATGTTGATGGAGATTGACCCCCTCCCGATGAGAGGATCGTTAGTGATGATGTTGGTGATGATTTCCCCCTCCCGGAGGGAAGTGTCCCCAGCAGAACAGCTCCGCCAGAGCCCTAGATTGATTCCGCCAAGGTTCCGCCTTGTGGCGGCGGAGTTTCATCCCGTAAGCTTGCCCACGATTTTTTTCCAGGGTAAAAGTGATGATATAGCAGAAGATGGACGCCGGAGGCCCACCAGGGGGCCCAGGAGATAGGGGGCCG